>NC_056746.1:531739839-532039839 GCF_019279795.1 Protopterus annectens
GTAACCTCCAGATATTATCGATAGTACCCATGTATGTTCTGTGATTGTCTGCGAGGCTTTTGGGTACAAGGATAATCTCCCCACTACAGTCTCCAGAGTCGGACAGTCGGGTCTCCCTTCAGGAGCACTGGAAGGGCCTACCATAGAAGGTATCTCTGTCGCCCTGATTCTGCAGAGCCCCCCCTGCCGCGAGAGCAACGTCTTCCGTTATTTCCCCCTCTGGCCCTGGGGGAAAAATCTCTACGCTTGTCAGGTGAAGCTCCCTGGGATTGCCGGAACCACATTTTCCCACACTTCTGGCCTTTAGGATAAGGTCTAGATGGAGCAGAAAAACATACTCCCATGGCAGACAGAGTTTTACCATCCTGTTCACACCTGGTAAGAGTCTCTTTAGTCTGAGGCCCGAATAAGGACAAGCTGTCAAAGGGGGTGTTGGTAAAGGAAGACTTGAAGGGCTCTGCAAAATGACAAAGGCGCATTTAGGATTGTCTACGTAAGGCTACCCCCTGTGCCTGCCGCCCTGCTCGCCCCATTGGCTGTGTAAGAAATTAGCCGCATGGAGGAGTTGACCACCGAAGTCAAAGTTGCAAGCTGAGAAGCTGCCTTGTCCGAGGCTCCCGCAGCTGTAGGATCCTGTAAGGTATCTCCTAACTCCTTGAGAAGATCCTTTTGAAGCTTTGTAAAGTGGGACAAACAGTTCAGTGACCTGAGAGTAAAGGTCGGTGAAGAAAACATACACTTCCCGTATCAGTCCATCCTACGAGCCTCTTTATTTGGCGGATGGGCAGATGAAGTTTCCACTAATTTCTTCTTGGTGGCTGCTGCCACCACCATAGCATCAAATAGGAACACCTTTGCATAAGAACAGTGTCTTCAGGGGCTGTAATGAATTCATTGGGTCTCTGCGGAACTGGTTCCATCGTGTCCGGAAAGCTCCATGCTTTACGACTCACAACCTGTAAAAGTGGGTCGAAAGGAGGAGATACCCAAGAGGTAGAGGGGTCGAGAACTGAATGCATCCAGGTACAACACTGACTCGTCTTCAGAAGGGGCAAGGGACTTCCAGTCACCCCTCTATCTAAGGATTTCTAAGCTGTCTGAAAAAGAGACATCTTCACAGGGGGACCCTTCTGAGTCACCTAAGTCTGTGTCTGATGTCAAGGACACAGGGGAATCCACATGCTTCCTCTTGCAAGTCCTCTTCCAAGGGACCTCCTCAGAGGGATGCTCAGGGGAGGTGTCAGAAGAGGTGGGATTGCCCAATGGGGGGTCCTGGAGCATGGGTTCCCTATACTTAGGGCGGGGAGGCTCAGAAGCGGACACCGGCACCAAAGGCAAAAGAGCCAATAGAGCCGAGGGAAAAGCTGTCTCAGCAGACAGCATACTCCTCATCACCTCGAAGGCATCGCGGTCCCGACTCAAAAGTCTCTGGCTCCAAAGAAGTCAGCGACTTCCTCTGAACCAAGGGTGATGGGTCTGCAGCCGATGTAAGAGCCGAGCTGACCTGCACCAAAGCTCCGAGAGGGACAGTAGGGTCAGACAAGGGTCCGATGTTGCTCATCCCCCTCGGAGCAGATGATGGAGTGTCGGCCCCCAGATCCCTCAATAGAAGGGGGTATTGAGGAGATCGGAGCAGTAGTCTGAACTGAAAGACCGGAGGTGGTTACTGGAACTGACGGTTCAGCCATTACAACTTCCAAACACTCCGGCTCCGAACTCAGAGGAGTCTAAGGAGGAATCGAGACAGTTGCTGTTTGGGCTGTCTGCATCATTTCCGTCTGGGATGGGCCCGAAAGTATTTTGGCTAATGCTGGTGTCCTAAGGAGCCTCTTCACTACCCTCTCCACATCATCATCTGACATAGGAATGGGCTGAAGACCGGTGACTGCCTGCCACAGATTGTAATAATGGAGACTGTGGAGCAGAACACACCGCTTCCAAGACAGGAGACCTGGAATGCTTGTAGGACCTTAATGGCTCCGAAAAGACAGATGGAGCCATAGGTGAGTGTCTTGTCGGTTCTGACTTAGACTGTAGCTTGCTCTTCTCTTTAGCCGGGTCTGAACTTGGAGCCGAAGAGGATGAAGGCTTGGATTTTTCCAGTTTTTTTGCTGGCTGAGCCCCCTCCATAGCAGCATCAAAGGGGCCCTTTAGTAAACTTCTTAAGATTAACTTGTTTTTTCTCTCCTGCAGGACTCGTGAACTAAAAGCATGGCAGACAGAACACGAATTCTGCAGGTGAACAGGTCCTAAATAATATACGCAACTCGTGTGCCCGACCACAGGTGACATCTTTTGACAGCACAAATCGCATTTTTTGAAACCCGAAGGTTTTGATTCCTTGGCATTATCTTTCGACATAATGTCAAACAGCACTATGCAAGGCTAGTCCAACAGACAAAAAATATCTTTTTTTTTTTTTTTTTTAACAGACAGGAAAGAAGAGAAGGGGGGGGCCTCTAAGTTAAACGGCGAACTCCCCACCTAAGGAGAGCCTCTAACTTAAACGGCAACTCCTTATAAGTTAAAGAAGGCAAGAAAAGGCAAAGAACCCTCTAAGTTAAACGGGTCTGGAAGAGGGGAAAAAGGCTAGAGAGAAAGCGGTTAGTCTCCAATAAATGCAAGTCACTTGGATGAGATAGGGAAGGTAGAAGAACCAAGGACAGGTATTAATAACAAGTTAGAAAGATGAATAAGAAGATTTTCTTTAAAAGTATAAGAAATAGAAAAAACACTTAGCCTGAGCCAGTATCCGCAATCTCGCCGCTGAAGTGGCAAATGGGATCTGGGTAACTACCGCTAGGCATGCTGGGTTAGGGTCTAGCCTCGAGGCAGTAAAATCTCTCGAGCTATAGTATATGGCAGAGTCAGAGCCGAGGATCGGCTCCGAACCCAAACAGCAAGAATGAAGGCGAGATATGGACAACATAACCAACATTTTCTCCACAGAAAAAAATAATTTTCAGTTACTTTAAACTACTTTTAGATAATGAGGAAACTTCTCTGTGTGGAAGATCTAAGATTCCCTAGAATTCAGACAGCTAATAAAATATTGTTTTTTATTAGGTGCCTAAACTCTCGGGAATCTTAGATCTTCCACACAGAGAAGTTTCCTCATTATTTGTTTTAGACAACTTTTAAACTGGAAGGAAAAGAGTGCTCCCATTTAAAAGTATAGTACAGTCTCATGGCAGTCCATTAAAACTTTCCTAATGAGGAAAGGATCAAAAATAAAACTATTAATTGGAAGTTTTTTTTTCTCCAAACTGAACTTATCTGCCCAGCAAAGGAACAGTGGAAGTTGACCGTCAATCCTCGAAAGCCTTAAAGGCATGCACTCTTTGGCAGCAGTAAAGCTCTGCCAGGCTTGGTGCCCAAACTCGTCTTTTAGTCATATCAACTTGAACTGCCCAACAGTTCAGGCAAGTGGAAAGTACCCAGAAGATTTGGAAGCTGGCTGGCTGTTATATCCTTGGCAGGATACAACCCATATAACTACGGCTACTACAGCAGTGAACACATGCACTTCTGTATGGTACAGAAACCTAGGCAGTGAAGGCAGTCCAGCTGAGGAAGTTAGAGGTCCAATGATATTTCAACACAAGTGTTTCATAAAAACAAACTTTTTTACTGTAGAGCACAAAGAGTTTAGCTCTTTCATTCCCAATGGAACTTCCTCAGAACTCAAATCATATAAAACAGTTAACCTTATATACAGTCAGTTAATGATTTTATTTATTAATTGGATGAAAAGTATTTAAGTGTTAAAGTGGTTCCTCTTTAAAACAGGGGTAATTGTCAATGTTTCATTCAGGCCAGGATAATTTGTTGCATCCAGACTTAATTGCCATTTCAATTGAATGATATCAAAATGTTCATTCACAATCCTGCCCTGTGCATCTTTGTCAATTTTGTTAATAATGAGAAACCCAAAAGAATGTCCCGTATTAATGGTCAAATGCCTAAAGAGGGCATTAGTGCTTTTCTGCTTCTTAATATCCTGACAATGTTCATAGATGCAGTCTCAACCTTCTGGAGGTTTTCCCCACATAAAAAGCGGGGCATTGTTTACATTGAGCCAGGCAGACCACATTTCTACTGTTACAGTTATACTTGCCCTCTATTCTATTCTTCCTGATCTTAAACTTGGGTTTATATAAAATGGCAGGACACTGTGCACAAGCACCACATTTCGTCAATCCCCTATTCACCCCACGTCTCATTTTTGCTATTAAAACCTATTAATTTAAGCCTATTCTTAAAGCACTGGTCCTTCCTATACACCATAGTAGGTTTATCCCCCAATATCTGAACTATATTAGTATCACCTCTGAATAAGTCCCACTTTTTCCTCATAATGCCTCCTATTCTTTGACTATCCAAAGTATATGTGGAAATAAATATCCTTCCATCAAGTCTGAGGACAGAGTGGGCAATATCCTGCCTTCCTTGCCTGAGCTGCCAGATCAGTTGCCAGACCCTTGGTATGAAAAGCAAGTGTTATCCTTCATGACATCATAACCTCTCCCACACTCAGGTCTTTGTATCAGTGTCTTTCTGGCTCAAGAACATCTATCATCAAAACTGGAGACACCCACTTCTATCACTACATTGAAGACATCTTTCTTTAAGCTGATGGCATCCTTTCTTGCTGTTGTCCTCCAGCAGGTTCCCAAGTTACTGCCATGACAATGAGATTACCTTTTAATTACACCTCTCTACTGCTGCCTCAATTACTAAGATCTTCACAAAAGATCCCTTCAGATTCAATATCTTTAACACCATTGGGTATATAGGAGAAACTCTTCAGAATGTAGGAGCAGAACTCATTTCACATAGACTTTCCCCAAGACACTGATCACATGTGAGACATTAGGGTTTCCCAGAGTCTGTTAACCCTCTGCCCGGACCATCTGACCAAAGTCTTTACCAAACCATGATTACTGCATGGCAGTTCTTTTTACCTCACAATCTTGGTTCAATACATGTACAAAGAAAGATGCAACAAGCCTTCTTTACCCCAGGGAACTAACTAAGGTGTCTCAATCCTCACCACAGTCTCTGGTAAGGGGGTGTCACTAAAAGCAGGAGTAGAAATATACAATTTCCCCTAAGAGTACACCGGGAACAGGTTCCAAATCCTGGGACTGGACTATATACTTTACTCCAGGTCCCAAAATGAGTCTTCACACTAACCACTGCAGAACACTGTGTCCCATTTCTAGGTATCTGCCACACTCACTCAAACATCTGATATTCACACACACACACACACACACATACACTCTAGGGAAAGACAGACACATTTACCTGCTTTGTTTCTTCGCCCAAATTACAGGGCAATGGCTTCCACCAGTCAAATACCACAAAACCCTTCAAAAGGGATTTTCAATTACATTGGATAAAATAGATATTGAAACAAATGATAGCCTGTATCCCAAGCAGTAAGGCTTTTTGGAGTGGCTCTGGTGTTATCACAATAGTACAGTTGTGTATACTTACCATAAATGTAGATGTTCAAGCGTATTCACTGTTGCAGTCATTACATTTGGGTTATCTGCTTGCAGTAGCTCTCAGTTGGCCTGATTAACAAAGTCTTGGGTCCTGCGTCGGTTGCTGCCCCTTCTTCCATGACGTCAGGGATATAAAACATGCAGCCGACACCACTACATCAGTTTTTTTGCACCAGATGTCAGGTGCCCCTTAATGGGAAGCAATTAAATCTATAAATACAAGGATATACCTCCAACAAAAAAGCAAATACACCAAAAAGCTTTTAGAGCATAGTAAGTGAGAGTAGAGGTATAGCCGAAAGAAGAAAGGGGGTTGGAGGGAGGGTAATCAGGACAGCAACACTGAATACACTCGAACAACTACATTTATGGTAAATGTACACGACTGTACTATGTTCTTCGTGTTTCACTGTTACAGTCATTACATTTGGGTAGATTCCCAAAGCTAAGGTTGGGAAGAGGAATTTAAACAGAATTAGGACCAGCTATAAGGCCCTGCAAGACTGCAGTGGCAAAACCAGCTCTGGACTTAGAGAAAATTGGCAAATGATAATGCTTGGTGAAAGTATGCACAGACCTCCAGGTAGCAACTTCTAAGATGTCCCTAGTAGGGACACCCCTGAGAAAGGCTGTAGAGGTAGATGCAGCCCTGGTTGAATGGGGTCTGATGCCCTGTGAGATATGTTTTCCATGCTACTTATAGCAGAAATGAACGCAGTGGCCTATCTATTTTGAAATGGTTTGTTCCTATTCATATTGAAATGGTTTGTTTTCAAATAGCTTTCCCCTCTGTCCCTCAGCAAATGCCACCAGTAGTTCAGATTTCCTTTAAGGTTTAGTCCTGTCCAAGTAGAATCTAAGCTGTCTGTGTACATCTAAAGACTGTAGTATCCATTCCCCTTTGTTCTGTGGGTTAGGAAAGAAGGTAGGCAGATGAATGGACTGATTAAGAGCCACACTGGATACCACCTTGGGCATGAAGGAGGAATTGGTTCTGAGGGAAACCCTGTCCGCATGAAAGTTGATGTAAGGTTCCACTGCCATGAAAACCTGTAATTCAGATACCCTTCTTGCAGAAGTGATTGCTATACGAAAATTTATTTTCCGGGAAAGAAATTTTAAATCTGCAGTAGCAGCTGGGCTGGAAAGGAGGAAGAGTGAGTTTCTCCAAGAAAAAGTTAAGATTCCAGGCTGGAGTTGGAGGTCTCCTGGGTGGCCTTAAATTTTTGGCCTCCCTGAGGAACTGCTTAAGCAGTGGGTGAGAGAAGAGGGGAGGGCTCGGTGCTATAATGAGCTGAAATGGCCTAAGCATGATTCTTGATGGAGGAAAAAGACAAGCCCTTATGAAGCATCTCAGTCAAGTATTGTAGAATCTGAGGTAAATTGGGCACTGTTGCGTTCATTCCTTAAGACTGGTTCCAGGCACAGAATCTTTTCCATTTTGCAGCATAAGATTTTCTAGTACTAGGCCTCCTTGACTCTAAAATGATATCCATCACTGATCTACTGAGGGATGGTGAAGGGGAGATTAGGTAATTAGCCAGGCTGCTAGGTTCAGGGTTTACAGCTGAAGGTGCAAAATCTGGTTCTCCTGCTGAGACAACAGGGAAGGAATGTGAGGCAGGTCCATGGAGCCAAATGTGACACACTGCACAAGAGTGGGTACCAGTGTTGATGAGGCCAGTCTGGTGCAATTAAAATCGTCTTTGGCTTGTTCTGTTTGATATTTAGTAGTACCTTGGTGAGCAGAAGCAGAGGAGGAAAGGCACAGACTGAAAGGGTTTTCCAGCTGAAGGATAGAGCATCGAATTTCCAAGCTAGCTTGGGGGGAATCCTTGTGCAAAATTTGTCCAGTTGATGGTTCTGGGGGGGGGGGAGGCAAACAGATCTATATCTGGGCTCCCCCATTTGCTTGTCAACATGTTGAAAATCCTTGGTTCCAGTTTCCACTCATGTGGGTACATGCGGTTTCTGCATAGTCCGTCTGCCAGTGTATTTAGTTTTCCTGGTAGGAACTGAGCTTGTAGATTCACTTGGTAGCTCAAGGCTGTGTTCCACAATGCCATGGCAAGTCTGCAGAGGGGGCAAGAATGTGTACCCCTTTGCTTGTTTACGTACCACATGACAGTGGTGTTGTCTATCTTTACCATTAGTTGTCCTGGAAGAATGTGGTCCTTGAAGGCTGTCAGAGCATTCTGTATAGCTAACATTTCCTTTTGATTTATGTGCAGGTGCATTTGACTCTGGTTCCATTTGCCCTGAATGCATTTCCCTGCCAGGTGAGCCCCCCATGCATAGTCTGATGCGTCTGTTGTTAGGATTTGGGCGGCAGGGGGTAATGTGAATGGTAGTCCCCTGTTTTGGTGGCAGGCCTCTGCCCACCAAAGGAACTCTAGGCATACACAAGGTATGATAGGAATCCTTGCTTTTAGATCTTGTGAATGTTGACACCATAGGCTTTTGAGATACCATTGTAGTTTCCTTATATGCATCCTTGCATATGGAATTAGAAGAATGCAGGAGGCCATGAACCCCAAGGCTTGCAGTATTTTTGCCTTGCAGATAGCTGGGTTTTTGTGGCCACTTGTTTGAAGTAAGTTGTCAAATGAATCCGTTTCTCTGGCATGAGGAAAGCCATCTGGGAAGTTGTATTCAAGCTTGCTCCCAGGAATATAATTTGTTGGCAGGGTACCAGGTGGGATTTCTTTCATTTATGGTGAACCCCAGACAAGTCAGTAACCTTTGAACAAAGGCCAGATGATTCAAAAGAATGTCAATCGTCCAGGTATGGGTATATCTGAATATTTCTTTGCCTGCAGAATGCAATGGCTGGAGCTAGGCATTTGTGAATACCCTGGGCACAGTAGATAAGCCAAAGGGCAGTGCAGAGAACTGATAGTGCATGTAGCCTGCTTTGAAGCGTAGGTATCTCCTGCAAGACTCCCTGATAGGGATGTGCAGGTATGCTTCTTTTAAGTCTAGTGTTGTCAACCATGCATCCTTGCCTAGCATAGGAAGCAGCTGGTGAAGAGTCAGCATTTTGAATTTTGGAATCACCAGAAAGGTGTTTAGAATAGAAAGGTCCAGGATAGGATGCCATGTATTGCCTTTTCTGGGTACCAGGAAAAGTCTCGAATAGAAACATTGCCCCTTTTCCTCTTCTGGTACCAAATGAATAGCTCCCATGTTTAGGAGAGAGAGTACTTGATTTTGGGCCTCTACCCACTGATTTGGGGAAAGATCTGGCCACCCGCTTGGTGTTGGTAACGTGTGGAAATGAAATCTGTATCCTTGGGACATTATATTTAAAACCCATTTGTCCTGGGTAATGAGTCTACAGTTTTTGGCCTATAGACCAATCTTTCCACCTAAAGGAGCATTCAGTTGGGATAAAGGAGCATTCAGTTGGGAAGTGCTTGGAAGTTTTAAAAGCAAGTAATTGAGACAGTTTTCCATAGGGGGGAGTCTTACTACTCCCAGGTTTGGGTGTGGAAACCCACCCCACTGCCTAGTCTTGTGTGTCCTTTGGGACTGAAACCTGGGGTTTCTGCTGTGTCTGGGTTTGGCTTGAGAAGACCTGAAAGGGGCTGGAAAGGACCAATTTTTAGAGGGCCAGTGCCTACTAAATCTAGGAGGCTGAACTTGTAAGAAATCGTTTACAGTTTGCACAGATTTAGCTTTATCTTCCATCTTTTTAAGAACTTCCTCAGCCTTGTTGCCAAACAGGCGGTCCAGATTTAAGGGAGCATCCAACAATTTAGCTATAACATGATCAGGCAAACCTTGCTCCTTAAGCCAAGCATGCCTTCTGAGCACAGACCCAGTGACAGAAGCCCTGCAAGAGGCCTCTAATGAATCAAATCCACATTGCAAAGTATGTTTTCCAACCTGTTCAGCAGAATGCATTAAATCCTGTAATTCTTTATTTTCAGCACAGTCAGGAATTAACATAATTTACTGTTTAAACAATCTAATAACATGTTGTTGATACTTTAACATATGAAACTGTCAGTTTAAAGCCCTAATGCCAAGGTTGTGAAAGTGTAAACTTTCTTACCCCATCTATCCAGCGCCCTGGAGTCTCTATCAGAGGGGATAGGATTTTTAGCAGTAGAAGCCTTAATGCCCTTGGGTCCCTGTGAAATAGTCTCTGGATCCGCAATAGGATTTTTAAAAAGGAACTTGTGAGAATCAGGAACCATGTAATATGTCAGGATTTCTGGGAGCAGGGGGCAACGAATCAGGGGCCAAACTAGATTCAGAAAAGGCATCAACAACAATGTCTAGTACAGGAGGGATAGCTAAAGGCCTATGCTGAGGCAGTAGTAAAAAATCCCCAAGCCTCTTTTTGGGATCAGAAAAAATACTGGCTTTAACAGTGGAAATGCTCCCTTAAAGTATGTAAGGTCTCACCAAAAGAAAAATCCTCTGGAGGGGAAGCAGAGGGAATAGAGTCCTCTGCATCAGAATCCTCATAAGTAGATAAGGGCAAATGCAGATCATCAGAAGAATCAGAAATATCAGAATCCTGTTCAGAAGATTCATAAACAACTTCAGTCCTAGGTCTCTTAGAAGGGGGAGGCTGGCTTCCCCCGATTAGAGTTATAAGATCTTCAACCATTCTTATCATTTGTTTTTTAGGCATAGAGGCCTGAGTATGTGGCCTGGGCGTCCGTTTCTTAGGCATGGTTTGAGATTTTGGCCTATATGAAGAAGGAGACGTCAGTTTAATTTGCAAGTCCATAGGCCTGAATACACCCTCAGAAGCAGGTGCCTGCACAGCGGCTCTGGACCCATCCAAGGAAGAGACATCCGCAGGTTCCACAGTTGAAGTATCTCGTGGCATACCGGACTCCAAATGGGTCTCAGTAGAGGCCTGCGAATCAGAAGTAGCTGGTATCAGGGGCTGCGAAAGCTCCTCACTGAGTACCAGCAAACTGGCGACTGGCTTAGGAGAAGCGTCGTCGGCAGTTTTGGACCTCGGCAGCCCGTCTCTGTCTTTATCTTTGCGTTTTTTTGAAATCCCGGTAGTTGGATGGCTAACCGACGACATTTCTGGATAATTAAACCGAGAACCGAAATATTTAGAGGCAAAAATATACTGATGACAGATAGTGCGCTGATTAAATAAAGCACAAAACTGATAGCAAGGTACGTCGTGGTCACAGCCTAGGCAAGGAATACAGTACGAATGAAAATCTTTATGAGGTATTTGCTTTCCACAAGTAATGCAATTATTAACTTTTACTGACCTCGGTAAGGAGCAAGAAAAAGTTTCCCCAATGGGGTTACTTAGCTTTAGTTGAAGACTTCGTTTCTGAAACTCGAAAACGAAAATTTCAGGAGTCGGCCGACAGGCACTTGCGAACTGCTTCTTCTTCGGGCACCGCACGGCAAGAAAGACTGATGTAATGGCTTCAGCTGCATGTTTTATACCCCTGACGTCATGGAAGAAGGGACAGCAACCGACGCAGGACACAAGACTTTGTTAATCAGGCCAACTGAGGGCTACTGCAAGCAGATAACCCAAATGCAATGACTGCAACAGTGAAACATGAAGAACATAAGCATAGATACTTTCAAGTTATAAAAATATTAACTAAATAACCAGCCACAATGAAAGGTAGTAAAACATTTAATAAATAAAAATATTTAAAACATGCAAATACTGAATAACTGATTCCAATAAACAAACAAGAGAGTTTCACACACACAAATTATAAAAATAAAACTGCAGGATAGATCTCACATTGATTTTAGAAAAACCTCTGTCAGTCTAGCTGTAGTTCTCCAAGTTCCCTGAATATCTGAAGATAAACTGTCCCTATCTAATCTAAATACTTTAGCAAGCCAAGATTATAAACTTACTTCTGCAAGGTAATATGAGAAATCATGTCCACACTCCAGGCTGTTGTCTGTTCTCAGCAACTGGAACACCTACTCTCCTGGAAACAAGTGGACTACTACTGCTGAACAGCTCTGGAAAACAACTACTGAACTATAACTGAACAACAAACTCAGAACCTGCCTTTTACAGCAGATCTTTTTCAAAGGTAACAGGAAGCTACCATGAGAAATCTACTCTCATATCAGACTTTGAAAACTAAATAAACAGCTGCGATGAAGATTCTATTCTCCCAGCTCTGGCACACAATGATGTCACATTTAGGTCAGCTGACTCTGGCATAAGGAGCATTCAGAATTCTCTTTACAAAGAACAGGTACATTTGGCCAGTGATAAGAACACTGACATTCAAACATCTTTCATAAATCACAGTGATAATCAAAAGAAAAATTTATTTACAAAATTATAGCTAGTCATGCTGGCATATGCTAACACAGGGTAATTTACAATTATTTACAAAACGTCAGCCAGTCATGCTAGCACAGATAACAATATCCAATATCCACACAAAATATAACATTTTTAATGCACCAAACTGCTAAACAAAATATACCAACACATGGAATGAAGTCCTGCTGATTTCAAATACTGAAGATGGACTATAAACTGAAATGCTAACATTCAGATTACTAATGCACAGTGTTTGATATGCTCCAACAATCACAGTACTTCAAAGACTGATGTTATAATGTATATATTGAACAAATATGAAACAATCACAGAATGCCAGATTGCAAAAATAGTGACAGATTCAGATTTATCTTTTGACTAACCTGGATTACTACTCTTGGGGACTGAGAGAAGTACCATAAAGGAACTCCAAAGAGACTCATCAAGGCTGTTTTGGTCTCATATGTTTCAGAACACCGTGTACTTAGAACACTACCACCTGAAGGGAAAACAAAATTCAAAATACAAAAATATACATTCAGCAAATGAATCATTAAATGGAATGAAAAACTACTCAGGCAAACATACAAAGCTACAAACTTAAAATATGCAGTTATTATAAAAGTTGATTTGTATGAAGCTACAGACATATATGCGGTTACTAGAATAGTACGCTTTTTGAAGTTGATCTGCTAGCTTCAATTTGTTAGCATCTCTCAACTTCTAATGTAATCAGGTGCATCTACCTCTTGCCCAAACAAGTCAATGTGTCATGTCACTCTAAAATAATGTGCCCAGCCTCTGAATCTTCTCAGTTCTACCCGTATTAATCAGCGAGCACAAATTCTGCAAACATACTGTGCAACAACATGCACTGTCTAGACCTAAAGGAAAATTTAACAAGAACCACAGGATGGAGTGGTCATGAAGTTACAAATGTTGAAGGCCTCACAGATTAAAAGATACAGTGAATATTTACCTCTTACAACTTACTAAAGACCTTCTGTTGTCTGCAACTGTTAGGAAGAGTTTTAAATTATGAAAGTTGTTACTTTTTAAGGCCACAGTTGAGGAATAGGCAAGGCCTTAAAAGTTCCAGTGCAGAAAGGTAATGCTTGCTGGCCATGTGACCATGGCACACAACTGTGGCGTTTCTAAACCAAGCAATGAAAGCAGTCACCGCTCTAGTAGAACAGCATTTTCTAGAGAGCATTTGGCCAGCTAATAGAAAATGCTGCATTTTGCAATGTGCTTATAGAGGGTCTGCTTAGTAAATGCCGGTGCCTCAGGCTTCCTAACCCCATGGACATTGTTCAGGTAGAAGATAAGTTAATGATGGGCATACAGTATGTGAAGGATTTTTAGTCTCACACATCTGAACTCTGTCCCTACAGAAAACAGGGAGATGAATGGATTAGTATGGAGGTGCTTCTGATATCATTTCTGGAAGGAAACTGGTTAATTTCAAAAGGCAGCCAATCCCTGGGGAATGACAAAAAAAAGGGTTTTCTAAGGATGAGTGCCACAGGCTCGGAGATCAAATAAAGGTGACGGTTGTCAATAATAGTATCTTCCTACAGGAAGAAAGAACAAACTTAACCAACTGGTTCAAACAGAAGGCAGATGAAGTTTAACATCAGAAAAGACTATTCTTCAAAGATGCACAAAAACGCACAACCCCTTTAGAGAGATGCTTGATGAGTTGTTGTGCCATGGTTCTGCTACAATGTGCAGAAATACCTAAAATATGTACCAAACTGAAACCTAGTTCATACAATGTGCCAAAGTTAAGTCAGGATCACCTTTGGAATGACTGACCAAGATGGAGTAGAACTTTCAACACAAATGCAGAACCTCTTCACTATGCAGAATGCACACGATGAGTGAAAGGCTTTCATGATGCCTCTGTCACCTACAAAAGGTTTGACAGGGGCAGGGGCTCTGCATAAAGTTCCAAGTATCCTTCAAATGGAAAAGATAGGCTTCAGTGGCTTGAACTGTGATAACTTCCTGTATGATCAAGAACCAGGCAGCATGAAGCACTCTTCCCAGGTAAAGATTTGTGTTGTTCGTTCTTCAAATCTGATCAGGTATGGAATCCAAGAAAATGGAGGAAAACTATCAAAATCTTCACCACCATGGAACAGAACATATCCAAGAGGAACTCCCCTTTCCTTTACTGAATCAAGTACAAAAAGGAAGTTAGCATTTTCACCAAGGGTAAACAGGTCACACATGCAGCTGTGTTCCAATGTTAAATGATTTTGACCAGAAAGGACTCACAAATCCATTGCTCCAGAAGACTACTGCCTCTTGCCTGTTACCATACCACAAGTGATGCCTCTTGCCTGTTACCATACTACATTGTACAGTTGCTTCCCAACAATCAGTAGAGGCTCTGGTTATAGCTCCCTTTCCAGTGCATTTAGAAAAGGAAATGCCATCTGCAGCTACAGCTGGTTGACATGAAAACCTCTATCTTTTGTTTGGGGAGGGGTACAGCTCCAGAAAAGCATGGACTAGCACAGGTAGGCTCCCCAACCAGCTATCAAAGTGTCAGTAATCAGGACCATTGTTGGGGGCTATTGCACGAAGATCCACCACAATGACATTACTGAGAATGCTTGTCATTACAATGCCAGGTGACCAGAAATGTCCGAAAATGTGCAAAAATCATGTAGCCACTGACATCTTACCACCCACTGCAATACCTGCATCCTGTTGTGTGCAAATGAAATCATGAAGACTGTGACCAACCAGGCTCAGGAGGTGCAAGAGGGCTTGAGTCTACACTCATATTTGCCTCCTCAGACAAAATCAAAGCCATTATTTTCTAAGCACTCTTTGTGGGCAGAAGCAACGTGCAGTGAACAGTGTCACCTTCAGCAAGAACTTCACTGAATTCTGTATCGAATCACAACAATTACAAGTGCTTTAGAGCTAAAGCCAAAAATGTTATCAGGGAGTCCCTTCAAAAGGGCTTCCAGAATTCAGTCATCCAGGGGAGACGATATAAATATTCTCCTGAAAATACCTCATCACAATACCTAGCACCTTGATAAACTGTCAGTACAGCAGAAAGGAGCAGTATTGCATTATCAAACTGGTACCCACCTACAACAGAATGAAGGAACCTCTGTTTAATTTCTCCAAGTCATTTGGGTTTTTAATAGCATAACACGAATGGACCCTATTCCTAAGTCAGGATATGATTAAACTTCATGAAATCAGTATTGTTCCAGTCTTTGATGCTAGCCAAAAGTGCTCTTCACAGCATCTGCAATGTGCCAAAAACTGACTCCTGCAATTTACAAAGAGTTACATATTGGTGGAATATACAAGTATGACTAGAATTTAATTAAACCCATTGATCCTTCTACTATTCAAACTGTCTGGGTATCTTTCATCCACACTGGTCTTGTTCCTGCCTGCAACTCCTGTTACTTTATGACATTGCATCTCTCTGTGACTCTGTAAATCACCAGGTGTAGCAATTTCAATGATCAATGTAAAACGTGTCTGTTTTTCATGGACTACTAAATCTTGTTTTCTCGCATCTATTTTTTGAATTGCTGGTAATGGGCGATCCCATGTAATGTACACTAACATTCTCTATAATGCTTTGTGGTTCATGTTTCCAGTGCTTCTCATCTACTTCTATATTGTAGTGCTTGCACAAGTTCCAATGCATCAGTCTTGCCAAATGAGTGCATCTTTTAGTGTACAGGCCTTCTGCCATGATTATATCACATCCAGCAGGAAGAAAGTACAGTTGTGTACACTTACCATAAATGTAGATGTTCGAGTGTATACACTGTTGCAGTCATTACATTTGGGTTATCTGCTTGCAGTGGCCCTCAACCGGCCTGATTAAAAAGGTCTTGGGTCCTGATACGGTTGCTGTCCCTTCTTCCATGACGTCAGGTCGTCAGGGGTATAAAACATGCAGCCGACGCCATTACATCAGTTTTTCTTGCCCCAGATGTCAGGTGTCCCCCTAATGGGAAGCAACTAAATATATAAATATACAAGGATATGCCATCAAGAAAAAAGCAAATACACCAAAAAGCTTTTTGAGCATAGTAAGTGAGAGTAGAGGTATAGCCAAAAGAAAAAAGAGGGCTGGAGGGAGGGTAACAAGGACTGCAACAGTGAATACACTCTAACATCTACATTTATGGTAAGTGTACACAACTGTACTATGTTTTGTGAAAGTATGTACAGAACTCCAGGTAGCAGCTTCTAGGATGTCCCTTGTAGGGACGCCCCTGAGAAAGGCTGTAAAGATAGATGCAGCCCTGGCTGAATGGGGTCTGATGCCCTGTGGGATAGGTTTTCCATGGTGCTTATAGCAGAAATGAATGCAGTGGCCAATCCATTTTGAAATGGTTGGCTTTGAAATAGCTTTCCCCTCTGTCCCTGCAGCAAATGCCACCAGCAGTTGTTCAGATTTCCTTTGAGGTTTAGTCCTGTCCAAGTAAAATCTCAGTTGTCTGTGCACATCTAGTAAAGTAGCTGTTCCCCTTTGTTCTGTGGGTTAGGAAAGAAGGTAGGCAAATGAATGGACTGATTAAGAGCCACAATGGATACCACCTTGGGCATGAAGGAGGGATTGGTTCTGAGTGACACCCTGTCAGAAAGATGATGAAAGGCTCCACTGCCATAAGGGCCTGTAACTTGGATACCCTTCTTGCAGAAGTGATTGCTAAAAGGAGAGCTGTTTTCCAGGAAAGGGATTTTAAATCTGCAGTAGCAGCTGGCTCAAAAGGAGGAAGAGTGAGTTTCTCCAAAACAAAGTTAAGGTCCCAGGCTGAAGTTGGAGCTCTCCCCGGTGGCTTTAAATTCTTGGCCCCTCTGAGGAACTGCTTGTGGGTGAGAGAAGAGAGGAGGCTCTGTGGTATAATGAGCTGAAATAGCTGAGGCATGAATTTTGATGTAGGAAAAGGACAAGCCCCTATGAATCATCTCAGTCAAATATTGTAAAATATGAAGTAAATTGGGCACTGCTGCGCTCAGCCCTTGAGACTGTTTCCAGGTACAAAACCTTTTCCATTTTGCAGCAAAAGATTTTCTAGTACTAGGCCTCCTAGCCTCTAAAATGATATCCATCACTGATTTACTGAAGTGTGGTAAAGGAGAGACTAGGTAATTAGCCAGGCTGCTAGGTTCAGGATTTGCAGCTGAGGGTGCAGAATCTGGTTTTCCTGCTGAGACAACAGGGAAGAAGTCTGAGGCAGGTGCAATGGTGCCAAATGTGACACAATGCGCAGGAGGGGGTACCAGTGTTGGCGTGGCTAGTCTGGTGCAATTAAAATCGTCCTTGGCTTGTCCTGTTTGATCTTTAGTAGTACCTTGGAGAGCAGAGGCAGAGGCGGAAAGGCATAAACTGATAGGTTTTTCCATCTGAAGGACAGAGCCTTCACTTTCCAAGCTAGTTTATGGGGAATCCTTGTGCAATATTTGTCCAATTTATGGTTCTGGGGGGAGGCAAACAGGTCTATATCTGGGCTCCCCCACCTGCTTGTCAACATGTTGAAAATCCTTGGTTCCAAGTTTCCACTCGTGTGGGTCCATGAGGTTTCTGCTTAGTCCATCTGCCAGTGTATTTAGTTTTCCTGGCAGGAATTGAGCTTGTAGATCCACCTGGTAGGTCAAGGCCGTGTTCCACAATGCCATGGCTAGTCTGCAGAGGGGGTAAGTGTGTGTACCCCCCCTGCTTGTTTATGTACCACATGACCGTGGTGTTGTCCGTCTTTACCATTAGTTGTCCTGGAAGAATGAGATCCTTGAAGGCTGTCATAGCATTCTGTACAGCTAACATTTCCCTTTGATTTATGTGTAGGTGCATTTGACTTGGGTTCCATTTGCCCTGAATGCACTTCCTTGTCAGATGAGCCCCCCCATGCATAGTCTGATGCGTCTGTTAAGGTTTGGGCAGCAGGGGGTAGTGTGAATAGTAGTCCCTTGTTTTGGTGGCAGGCCTCTTCCCACCAAAGGAACTCTAGGCGTAGACAAGGTATGACAGGAAATAAGAAGTTATGTACCTACCATAGCGTTCCATGTTAATTGTCTTCTCGCCGTCTTTCTTGCTGGATGGGTTCGGAGCCAATCCTTCGCTCTGACTCTGCAATCTACTAAAGCTCGAGAGCTATTTACTGGCTCGAGGCCCTCCCTATATCCCACAATGCTAGGTGTCAGATCCCCAGATCTCGTTTGGCAGAGCCAACACCAAGGAAAGATTCAAGGACAGCTGTCCAACCACAAGGAAAAACTATAGTACAAGGACAGAGGAGGACACAATGTACATCAGAGTTGTCCAGAGGAAGAAGGCTTCAAAAGGGGACTCTTCTCAGTCTGTCCAGGCTAGGGGGAAGGAGGGTGGGACGCAAGAAAGAAGGCGAGAAGAAGACAACTAACATGGAACGTTATGGTAGGTACATAACTTCTTAATGTTAAGTTGTCTATCTCGCCTTCATTCTTGTTGGATGGGACAGCATCCCTAGCACCTTAGTCCTGGGTGGCTCATCGGAACAGACTTTTGAGCACAGTGGAACCAAACTTAGCTCTATTCCTAGAGGTCACTTCCATCTTATAATGCGAAATGAAAGTATGAGGAGTGGCCCAAGTGGCTGTGGCACAAATTGATTCCATTGGTAGTCTTGCTTGAAAAGCTACTGACGTAGCTACAGCTCTGTTGGAATGACCTTTAGGTTTAGCAGGGAGTTCTTTATGTCTGAGCTGATAAATCAAGGAAATAATAGAGGACAACCACCTGGATAAGGTTACTTTGGAAACTGGCAGTCCTTGCTTGCCCTCGGCATAGGATAAGAAGAGTTGGCCTGATTTTCTTATTTGCTTAGTCCTGTCCAAGGAGAAACTTAATTGCTTACGAACATCCAAGCGGTGCAAATTTTGTTCAGCCTTTTTCGAATAGTTAGGAAAAAAGACAGGCAGATCAATAGTCTGATTCAGATTTGTTTCAGAAGGTATCTTGGGTAGAAATGAAGGATTAAGCCTAAGTGAAACTCTGTCCTTATGAAACACAAGATAAGGAGGACGAATACAAAGGGCTTGAAGTTCCGAAACTCTCCTAGCTGATGTGATGGCTACCAAAAAGAGAGTCTTCCAGGAGAGCAATTTTAAGCAACAGGAAGCCGTGGGTTCAAAGGGGGTGGGGGTCAAGGAAGCCAATATCAAGTTCAAATCCCATGGAGGCGGGGGATCTCTGACCGGGGGCCTAAGCAACAAAGTTCCTTTGAGAAAGGCCTTGCAAAGTTTGTGGGACATGATGCTGGTTTCTGACAAGCCAGCATGGAAATTTGCAATAGCAGCTAATTGGACCCTAATGGTGGCAGAGGAGGAACCAGCTTGAAAGAGCTCTGCTAAAAAATCTAAAACATGATGGACAGGGGCTGTAAAGGGGTCAATATTCCTAGCCTCTGCCCAGAAAGAGAAACGTTTCCACTTATTAGCATAAGTCTTCCTGGTGGCAGATTTGTGTGAAGAAAGTATGATTTCACGCACCAGCTGAGAAATTAGCGGAAGCCTGGCTAAGGTTGGAAGTGGAGCAACCAAGCTGTGAGGTTGAGAGACTGAAGGGATTGGTGCAGTCCGCCCGACTGATGGACCAAGAGGTCTGGCACTGGGTCCAGATTCCACGGCTGCTCCAGCAGGTGATGATACAGGAACGGGAACCAAATTTGTCGAGGCCAGTAAGGGGCAATGAGGATCATCCTGGATCTCAATGCGGTTGCTTTCTGAATTAGCTTGGGAATAAGGGGAAAAGGAGGGAATGCATACAGAAGACCCCGGGGCCAATCATGAACTAGAGCGTCTCTGGGGGAGTGCCCGGGAAGGGGGAAGAGAGTGAAGAAGTCATTGCACTTGCTGTTGAGAGGAGTTGCAAAAAGGTCGCAGCAAGGTTGACCCCATCTGCGGAAGATTTTGTCTGCTACTGACTGATTGAGAGACCACTCGTGAGGCATGAAAATAGCTCTGCTTAGCCTGCCCGCTATGACGTTGGACCTCCCAGGGATGTGCAGTGCTATCAGAAACCGTTGAGAGGAGATCGCCCACTGACAGAGTCTGAGTGCTTCTCGCCATAAGGGATAGGACTTGGTTCCGCCCTGCTTGTTGATGTACCATACTACAGAGATATTGTCTGTCTGAATTGCAATAGTCTCGGTGGGTAGAGAGTCCTGAAGAGCTTGCAACGCCAAAAGCACCGCTCTCATTTCCAAGACATTTATGTGCAGATGGTACTCTAGAGGTTGCCAGGTGGCCTGGACAGTCTTACCCTGAAAATGCCCCCACCCACCCGATCAAGGAGGCATCCGTGGTCATTGTGGCAACACGAAGAGGAAGAACACACGGTCTGCCCTGGAGTATTAGAGGGGAGACCATCCACCAAGCCAGGTGGTCTTTGCAGGATTGAGTGATTATTATCTTGTGAGACATTGGGAGCTGTTGAAAGGACCATTGAGTAAAAAGCATCCACTGAAGAAGCCGCATGTGAAAATGAGCCAGTGGAACTAGTATGATTGCTGCTGCCATGAGGCCCAAAGTCTTTAGTACAAATCTGGCCTGAATCCTGTTGCACTGTAGTAAGACCTGCACGTGTCGGCGGATGTCTGACTCTGTCGAGAGGAAGTTTTGCAGAGAGGTCTTTTGTATTTAAGCTTGCGCCTATAAAGACTATAGACTGACAAGGCGACAATGCAGACTTTTCGAAATTTATTGATATACCTAGCTCGGAGCAAGTTTGGATGGTATAATCCCTGACTCGTAGTAGCTGATGCCTGGTGGAAGCAGTGAGGAGCCAGTCGTCGAGATATGGAAACACCTGGAATCCTTGCCGTCTCAGGTGAGTCGTAACCACTGCCATACATTTGGTGAACACCCTGGGGACTGTGGTGAGACCAAAGGGCAGGGCTCTGAATTGATAGTGACTGGCTCCTAGCCGGAAGCGGAGAAACCTTCTGGAGCACCTGTTCATTTTGATATGGTAGTACGCATCCTGAAGGTCTATGGAGCACATCCAATTGTCCTGACCCAAAAAGGGTGGAATGGACTGAAGCGTGACCATCCGGAACTTTGTTCTTTGAACAGACTTGTTTAGCCTGCTGAGATCCAAAATGGGTCTCCAGTCCCCTGTCTTTTTTGGCATCAAAAAGAACTTGGAGTAAATTCCGGATCCTTGCTGGTCTGCTGGGACTGGCTGGATGGCCCGTTTTTCTAGCAGTTTTGAAATTTATAGCACTGCTTGTTCCCTTAGAACATCTGGAAGGGACTTGGTTGTTTATATCGGGGTGTGGATAAAGGGGATCTTGTAACACTCGGATATGACAGACCATACCCATTTGTCTTGTGTGAGGAGTTGCCAGGCTTCTGGGTACAGTGACAATCTTCCCCCGACTGCCTCTGAAGGCGGACAGTCGGGCAGCCCCTCAGAGGTGCTGAAAGGGTTTGTCAGAGAAAGATTCTCCGCTACCCTGATTTTGAAGCCCCCCTTGGGCGGCATCTATTATTGTTCCCTCCCCTGCCCCTGGAGGAAAACTCGCCATGTGTGTCAGGCACGACTCCCTGGGGTTTCCGAAACCACATTTTTCCACTTGGGGTATGGTCTAGAGGGAGTGGAGAAACGGACTCCCACGGCAGAGAGAGTCTTGCCTTCCAGCTCACACCCGGTAAGGGTATCTTTCACCTGTGGTCCAAACAGAGCCGAACCATCGAAGGGGGTATTGGTGAAGGACGCCTTAAAGGGGTCAGCAAAGTTACATAACCGCATCCAAGCATGTCTTCTCAAAGCCACGCCTATACCTACGGCCCTACTCGCCCCATCGGCTGCATAAGAAATGAGCCGCATGGAGGAGTTGACAATAGAATTAAGGGTCGCCAACTGGGAGTTGATTTTATCTTGAGCCCCCACAGCTGATGGATCCTGAAGTGAATCACCCAGTTCCTTGAGAAGATCCTTTTGGAGATGGGTAAAATGGCACAGATAATTCAGTGACCGCATAGAAAAAGCCGCTGAGGAAAACATCCGCTTCCCATACCTGTCCATTGTCCTAGATTCTTTATTAGGTGGATGGACAGGCACTGAAGGGTCAGCCAGCTCCTTCTTTGTGGCTGCTGCAACCACCATGGCATCAACAGGGACACCCTTTGTCAAGAATTGCTTGTTGGGTGGGGCTGTAATAAATTTAGTGGGCCTACGGGGAGTTGATTCCACTGTGTCTGGGGCTAACCATGCCTTACGAGCCACTACTTCCATTAGCGGGTTGAAAGGTGGAAACACCCAGTAGGTGGAAGGGTGAGAACCAAACGCGTCCAGGTAGACCGACTCATCCTCCGAAGGGTTAAGGGCAGTCCAGTTCCCCCTCTGCTTAAGGATCTCTAGGATGTCTGAAAAGGAGACATCCTCAGAGGGGGATCTTGGGGACCCTTCCAAATTATCCAAGTCGGTATCAGACGTGACTGACTCGGGGGAGTAGACATGTCTCCTCTTACATTTTCTCTTCCGTGGGGGCTCCTCCGAAGGATCGGGGGAGGCCTCGGAAGAGAAAGATATGCCCAATGGGGCGACCTGGAGTGTTTGCTCTCCACGCTTGGGGTCAGGAGGATGGACAGAGACCGATGCAGGCACCATGGGGGGAGGAGCCGAAGGGGCTGATAGAGGGGCCGACTCAGGAGTCAGCACACTCCTCATGACCTCGAAGGAACCCCTGTCAGGCAGAGCAGAAGGTCCCCACTCTGAAGAGAGGAGAACCCTTGCCGGCACCGAGAGGGATGGCTCCGAGGCCGATGTTGGGGCCGAGCTCACCTGCGCCAAGGCTCTGAGAGAGATAACGGGGTCGGACAAGGGTCCAATGCCACTCGCCCCCTCGGAGCCGATGAGGGGAGTCGCGGCGCCCAGATCCCTCCAAGGACGGAACCAATGAAGAGATCAGAGCCGACGAAGGAGCCGAAAGGTGTGGCATCGGTTCCGACGTTACCAAGATTCGAGCCCCAACCAGCTCTGGCTCCGAACACAAGGAGGGAGTCGGAGGAGGAACTGCAGAAGATATCGGGACAGCCACAGTCTGTTGAGATGGGCTGGTTAACATTTTGGCCAGGGCCTGCGATTTAAGGAGTCTACTGACCACCCTCTCTAAGTCATGATCGGATAGCCTGGAAGACCGAGATGCGTGCCACCTATGGCTTTTTTCAGATTGGAGCAATGGTGACCTCGGAGCCGAACGAACTGATTGTAGGGAAGGGGACCTAGAACGTTTTCGGCTCGAAGACGGTTCCGACACTAAGGTCGGTGCCGACTGAGGTCCAGAGGTGTCGGCTCCAGCTGGAGCTGAAGAGGAGGCAGGCGCTCCACCAGGCGACGGCTCGGAACAGGGAGCTGATGGCTTGGTGGGCTTAGAGGATTTACCCGACGAAGGCTTGGTCAGGGATCCTTCTGGCTTAAGTAAGCCTCTCAGGATGAGCTTGTTCCTACGCTCCTGCAGGACTTTCAGGCTGAAGGCATGACAGACCGAGCAGGAGTCCTGCAGGTGTAGGGGACCCAAGCAATAAACGCAAGAAGTGTGACCGTCTGTCAGAGACATCTTCTGACATCACGAGTCACACTTCTTAAAACCTGAGACTTTGGTATCCTTAGACATAGTGGATACCAAAGAAGAAAAGTCACTAGTGCTTAAACACACACAAAAAAACACACACACTTACATTAGTTAAACAATATCAATAACTACACAGTTATATACTAATGCCAAATATATATATATATATATATATATATATATATATACAAAAACTACAAGCCTACCAACTGTAGTAAAGTAGAAGAGCTAAACACTAACCTATTAACACAAGGAAAAGGAAGGGAGATTAGCCACTAAGAAAAAAGGGGGGGGGGGGGCTCTAACTAAAAATGAGTTTCTGAGAGGGAATATTAGGGAGTAAACAGTGAATTAACTAACCGGAAAGCTATATATATAAGATAAGGTGTAGAAGAAAAAAAAATAAGTTATGTACTCACCATAACGTTCCATCTGAGTAGGTACTTCATTTGTCTGCAACCTGTGGGTATCAGATCCGAGCCGGCAGCTTTCCAAGCTCCAGATCCGAGCTCCTAGCTCCTCCCACCTACCCATAATCCCCTGCTACCAACCATATTACCTCAGATCATTTTTCTTTTGCCTCACCAACCTGGTAACACAAAAATCAACTCTAAAGGTGATCAGAAAATCCCGAAAGGTTCGGGGGATGGCAGGGGGGGGTCGGTTGCAGACAAAGTACCTACTCAGATGGAACGTTATGGTGAGTACATAACTTCTTTATCTGAAGTAGTTACTTCATTTGCTCTGCAACCTGTGGGACAGAGTTCCCCAGCTACCTTATAAGAACCTGGGTGGTCCTTACGGAAGGATATTCCGAAGCACCGCGGAGCCAAAAGAAGCCCTACTCCTCAAAATCACATCTAGTTTATAATGAGAAATGAATGTTTGAGAAGAGGACCAAGTAGCTGCTGAACATATGTCGTCCACTGGAATCCTAGACCAAAAAGCTGTTGAGGTGGCTACAGATCTTGTAGAATGAGCACGGATACAAACTGGGGCTGGCTTGCCAGACGATATGTACCCCTGAATAATACACTGACAGATCCAATTTGCTACAGTCACTTTGGAAATGGCTTTGCCCATGGCTGATTTTGCATAAGGGACAAACAACTGGTCCGTCTTGTGAAACTCTCTAGTCCTATGCAAGTAGAAATGCAGCTGTCTGTGTACATCCAATTTGTGCAATGTGTATTCTCCCTTGTTCTGAAATTTTGGAAAAAACACTGGTAGATGATTTATATATACCAGACTACTGACATGTTGTCTGTCTGGATCGCAACAGTCTCCAGGGGAAGAAGATCGTGGAGAGCTTGCAACGCCAAAAGCACCGCCCTCATCTCTAGGACATTGATATGCAATGTGGTCTCTAGGGAAGTCCACGTGTCTTGAACGGATCTGCCTGAACAATGCCCCCCACCCGAGGAGAGAAGCATCCATGGTCAACGTGGCTTCGACCGGGGGAATCACAAAAGGCCTCCCTTCTCTGAGTTCCCACGCATGTAACCACCAAAGAAGGGAGTCCCTGCAAACTCTGCTCAGCGGTATCGGCGTGTTCAATGGGTGGAACGAGAGGGACCATTGGACTTGAAGGGTCCATTGTAATATTCGCATTCGCAGACAGGCATGGAGGAAAAGACCGATCGCTGCTGACATAGACCCCAGTGCCCTCAGGACTAACTCCGCTGGAGGAGTAGGACTCCAAAGAAGGGTTAACACCTGATACCAAGAAACCAAAAAATGTAGTCCACAGCAGAAGGAAGGTAAATGAAAATCCAGTAGATGAAATTCAACGAACAAATTTATTGGATAAAAACCACACAGTAACAAATCCCTCAAGCGCTTTCACTCAGTGCAATACTGAGCTTTATCAAGATGAACACCATGTAACAACTGCTCTTCAGTCTGACTGACGTTAGAGTAGCTCGGGAGATTCAAGTATCCAACCTGGCCCCTATGAATTCCAGGGCTTGAGTGGGGCACAGGCAGGACTTCTGCCGGTTCACTGAAATGCCTAGGTTGTGGGCTAGAGTCAGTGCGTAATCTCTCGCCACAGAGAGCTGATGCCTGTTGGTCGCGGTAAGGAGCCAGTCGTCTAGGTAAGGGAAGACCTGAATGCCCTGCAGTCTGGCTCCGAGCCGGAAGCGGAGAAACCTCCTGGATCGTCTGTCCATCAAGATGTGGTAGTACGCATCCTTGAGGTCTATGGAGCACATCCAGTCGTTCTCCCGCAAAAGGGGGAGAATAGATTGAAGAGTGACCATCCAGAACATTTCCTTGGATATGAACAGGTTCAGAGCGGAAAGGTCTAAGATGGGTCTGATGTCCCCGGTTTTCTTTGGCACCAAAAAGAACCTTGAGTAATAACCCAATCCGGACTGATCTGGGGGGACGGGCTGGTTGGCTCTTTTTCTTAGCAGCTTCAAAATCTCTGAAGCTGCTGCCTCCCTCTGATCGGGTGGGACATCGGGGAGGCGTCTGGTTTTGGGGGGAAGATTTAGGAATGGAATGGAATAACCTCTGGAAATGATACGGAGCACCCATTGATCCGTTGTAAGGGACTCCCAGTTTGACAGGTGCTCTGTCAACCGCCCCCCCCGACTACCTCCAGAGAGTGACAGTCGGGCAAGCCCTCAGGGCTATTGCGAGGGTCTGTCCGAGAAAGGTTTTCTAGACCCAAAATTACGCGGCCTCCCTCTGCCTCTGGGCTGGCGTCCACCTTGTCCTCCTCTGCCTCTAGAGGACGAGTGGTCCAAAAGCTGGATGGGATTGCTGAGACTTGTGGAACCACAGCTTCTTTTGTCCCCTCTGATTCCTGGAGAAGGATCTTTGGGGACTAGAGAAGCGGACTCCGACGGCAGACAGTGTCTTCCCATCCTTTTCGCTTTGGACCAGCGTATCGCGAACGGTCTTGCCGAAAAGAGCAGAACCATCAAAGGGGCCATTCGTGTCGTAAACACATTCTTTTCTCCGACCGAAATGGACTGCGGGGGGCTGCAGCGTATTCCTCGATCAAGTCTCGCTGTAGCCTGATGGTATGTGCCATATAGTTCAGCGCCCTTATGGAAAAGGTCGCTGAAGCAAACATCCGCTTCTCAATCCGGTCCAACGCTCAAGATTCTTTATCTGGCGGGTGGACCAAAGAACTCTCCTCAGAGAGTTCTTTCTTGTTGGCCACCGCTACCAAGATGGCATCAACAGGGGTTCCTTTGGCCTATGACTATCTATCTGTGGGGGGACTTGAGACTATCGGGACGCCTAGGGATTGGCTCCACGGTGTCGGGCTCCTTCCACGCCCTGGTGGTAATTAAGTCCACCAGGGGGTTGGCCGGAGGGGACACCTAGGAAGTAGATGGGCCTGCCACAAACGCCTCCAGGAACACGGATTCATCAAGGGAAGGTTTTTGGGCAGACCACCCCCCTCTAATACGCAACATTTCCATGATGTCTCCAAAGGAGACATCTTCAGGGGGTGACCTTGGGGAACCCTCCCTATCATCTAAGTCCATGTCGGTGGTAACGGACTCGGGGGAGTCCAGGTGCCTACTTTTACACCGACATTTCCGAGGAACCTCCTCGGTGGGGCTATCCAAAGAGGGCTCGTCCACAGGTTGTTGTTCCTCCACAGGAACTAGCTAGAGCGCTTGGGCAGGCTGTCCCGATGGTCGGATGATGGAAGACAGACTCTCATACAGTTGGGGTACGGGTGGATCCGAAGCCCGAACCGGGGACCTGGAGGACCTCGACAGTACCCTCTCCACTATCTCAAAAGCCGAAGGAGAATCGCCCTCGCCAGCCTCTGAGAGCAATCTCTTCAGCTCAGAGGAAGGGATCGGGGTCGGAGCCGATGCAGTCGGCGCCGAGAGAGAGGTGCGCTCCGAAGCCAACAGCTCCAAAGACACAACTCCCTCAGATCCGACGCTCAGCCCTCGGCCCCGAGAGCTCGGATCCGACAAGCTCGAGGGCATAGTCGGCGAAGAGACCAGCGCTATCGGTGCCGACAAATCCCTGGGTCTGAAGGTTGCCCGGATCCGATGACACCAAGATCCGAAAACGAGTCTGAGAAGGAGTGATCGGGGCAAACATGGGGGCCGCACTCCCCCCCAGAGGGGGGGGGGAGGCAAGAGCACCCCCATCTGCATTTGGGTCTGCAAGAACCGACGCATCATCCGATCCATATCCGCTTTGGAGATGCTTCTCATTGACCTGGAAGAGGTAGTCGAGGTGGGCCGGGAGAGCCACATTGACGACCTCGAGGGAGACCGATCCTCCTCCTCCATCTCCAGTGAGAAGCTAGGCGAACGGAGACGAGAGGAGGAGGATCCGGAGACCCTCGAAGGAGACTTAGCTGCTTTAGCTGGTGGAGCCGAGGGGTGAGATTCAGCCCGCCTTTTATGGGATCTATGTCCCTCCTTATCCTTGTGCCTCTTCTCCCTAGCAGAAGAGGCACTAGTTTCCTCAGAGCTCAAACCCGAAGAGGGAGGTTGAGTCCCGGGTTGAGCTAAGGGACCAGAGGGCGCCGGGGCCGCCGAGGCAGCCGGAGCCCGAACGGGAGAGGAAGAAGAAGCTGACTCCTGGGGGAGCTTTCCCACCAGGATCAGCTTGCTTTTCCTATCCCGAACTGCCCGGGGGTTAAAGGCCGCACAGATCTGGCAGGCCTCTGATAGATGGGCTGCCCCCAGGCACAAAACGCACTGAGTGTGGCCATCAGCTGGGGAAAGCTTGTGGCCACACTCAGTACATTTAGAAAAAATGGCCTTAGGCCCGTCCGACATCTTGGCACTCGCACACACACCCAAACGCTAAGGGGGTAGTGACTAAAGAAAAGCTAATTAACTGCACCAAAAAAAATTAAACTAGCACAAAAGGGGATAGAAAAAGGGCTAATAACACACACAAGATTTTAAATTCTAGAAAGAGGTTATAAATCATGAACGATCTCACCCAGCCAGGAGCTAAGGAAAGCTTCTTCAGCCGTGGCAAAAAACGATCTGAGGTAATATGGTTGGTAGCAGGGGATTATGGGTAGGGGGGGAAGAGCTAGAAGCTCGGATCTTGGAAAGCTGCTGGGTCGGATCCGATACCCACAGGTTGCAGAGCAAATGAAGTAACTACTTCAGATCTAAAGTTAACTTTTATACTTAATATTAGAAGAAAAGATTAATACAACCTGGAGCCAAGTAAATTCGCAACCTCGTAGCTGAAGTGGCAAGCGAGATCTGGGGATCTGATGCCTAGCATTGTGGGATATAGGGAGGGCCTCGAGCCAGTAAATAGCTCTCGAGCTTTAGTAGATTGCAGAGTCGGAGCCGAGGATCGTCTCTGAACCCATCCAGCAAGAATGAAGGCGAGATAGACAACTTAACATCATAGCTTCTAGATCCTGTGAATGTTGACACCATAGGCTTTTGAGATACCATTGTAGTTTCCTCATATGCAGCCTTGCATATGGAATTAGAAGAATGCAGGAGGCCATGAACCCCAAGGCCTGCAGTATTTGCCTTGCAGATAACTGGGTTTTTGTGGCCACTTGTTTGAAGTAAGTTGTCAAATGAGTCCATTTCTCTGGCGTGAGGAAAGCCATCTGGGAAGTTGTATTCAAGCTTGCTCCCAGGAATATAATTGGTTGACAGGGTACTAGGTGTGATTTCTTTTCGTTTATGGTGTACCCCAGAAGAGTCAGTGCCCTTTGAACAAAAGGCCAGATGATTCAAAAGTATGTCCTGGCTGTCTGCCTGAATTAGACAATCGTCCAGGTATGGATATATTTGAATAATTCTTTGCCTGCAGAATGCAATGACTGGAGCTAGGCACTTTGTGAATACCCTGGGTGCAGTAGATAAGCCAAAGGGCAGTGCAGAGAACTGATAGTGTATGTCGCCTGCTTTGAAGCGTAGGTATTTTCTGCAAGACTCCTTGATAGGAATGTGCAGGTATGCTTCTTTTAAGTCTAGTCTTGCCAACCATGCACCTTTGCCTAGCATAGGAAGCAGCTGGTGAAGAGTCGGCATCTTGAATTTTGGAATCACCAGAAAGGTATTTAGAGTAGAAAGGTCCAGGATAGGATGCCATGTATTGCCTTTTCTGGGTACCAGAAAAAGTCTCCAATAGAAACCTTGTCACTTTTCTTCTTCTGGTACCAACTGAATAGCCCCCATGCTTAACAAAGAGAGTATTTGATTTTGGGCCTCGCCCACTGATTTGGGGGTAGATCTGCCCACCAGCTTGGTGTAAATCTGTATCCTTGGGGCACTATATATAAAACCCATTTGTCCTGGGCAATGAGTACCCAGTTTTTGGCCTGCAGACCAATCTTTCCGCCTAAAGGAGCATTCAGTTGGGAAGTGCTTGGAAGTTTTAAAAGCAAGTCATTGAGGCAGTTTTCCATAGGGGGGAGTCTTACCATTCCCTGATTTGGGGTGCGGAACCCCCCCCCCACTGCTTAGTCTTGCGTGTCCCCTGGGACTGAAACCCAGGGTTTCTGCTATGTTTGGATTTGGCTTGAGAAGACCTGGAAGGGGCTGGAAAGAACCAATTCTTAGAGGGCCAGTGCCTACTAAATCTAGGAGGCTGAACTTGTAATAAACCTTTAACAGTTTGCATAGACTTAGCTTTATCTTCCATCTTTTTAAGAACTTCCTCAGCCTTGTTGCCAAACAGGCGGTCCTGATTTAAGGGAGCATCCAACAATTTAGCTTTAACATGATCAGGCAAACCTTGCTCTGTACGTCAAGCATGCCTTCTGAGCACAGGCCCAGTAACAGCAGCCCTGCAGGAGGCCTCTAATGAATCAAATCCACATTGCAAAGTATGTTTTCCAACCTGTTCAGCAGAAAGCTTTAAATCCTGTAATTCTTTATTTTCTGCACAGTCAGGAATCAACATAATTTTCTGTTTAAGCAATCCAATAACATGTTGCTAATACTTTAACATATGAAACTGGCAATTTAAAGCCCTAATGGCCAAGGTTGCAGAAGTGTAAACCTTCTTACCCCATCTATCCAGCGCCCTGGAGTCTCTATCAGAAGGGGTAGGATATTTGGCAGTAGAAGCCTTAATGCCCTTGGGTCCCTGTGAAATAGTTTCTGGATCCGCAATAGGATTTTTAACAAGGAACTTATGTGAATCGGGAACCCTGTAATATCGGTCAGGTTTTCTGGGAGCAGGAGGCAAAGAATCAGGTGCCAAGCTAGATTCCGAAAAAGCATCATCAACAATGTCTAGTACAGGAGGAATAGCTAAAGGCCTATGCTGAGGCAGGAGTAAGAAATCCCTAAGCCTCTTTTCTGAATCAGAAAAATTCTGGCATTCCCAGTGGAAATGCTCCCTTAGAGTATGTAAGGTTTCACCAAAAGAAAAATCCTCTGGAGGGGAAGCAGAGGGAATAGAGTCCTCTGCATTAGAATCCTCATAAGTAGATAAGGGCAAATACAGATCATCAGAAAAATCAGAATCCTGGTCAGAAGATTCATAACAACTTCAGTCCTAGGTCTCTTAGAAGGGGGAGGTTGGCTTCCCCTGATTAGAGTTATAAGATCTTCAACCATTCTTATTTGTTCTTTAGGCATAGATGACTGAGCATACGGACTGGGAATCGTTTTTTTAGGCATGGTTCGAGATTTAGGCCTAAATGAAGGAGGCGGCGTTGGTTTAATATGCAAGTCTGTAGGCCTGAATACACCCTCAGAAGCCAGTGCTTGCACAGCGTCTCTGGACTCATCTAAGGTAGAGACATCTGTGGGTTCCATAGTTGAAGCATTTCGTGGCATACCGGATTCCGAATGGGTCTCAGTAGAGGCCTGCGAATCAGAAGTAGCGGGTATCAGGGGCTGCGAAAGCACCTCACTGAGTACCGGCGAACTGGCGAATGGCTTAGGAGAAGCGTCGTCGGCAGTTTTGGACCCCGGCGGCCCATCTCTGTCTATCTTTACGTTTTTTTGAAATCCCGGTAGTCGGATGGCTAACCGACGGCATTTCTGTATAATTAAACAGAGAACCGAAATATTTAGAGGCAAAAATATACTGACGACAGATAGTGCACTGATTAAATAAAGCACAAAACTGACAGCAAGGTACTTTGTGGTCACGGGCCTAGGCAAGGAATACAGTACGAATGAAAATCTTTATGAGGTATTTGCTTTCCACAAGTAATGCAAGTATTAACTTTTACTGACCTCGGTAAGGAGCAAGAAAAAGTTTCCCCAACAGGGTTACTTAGCTTTAGTTTAAGTCTTTGGTTCTGAAACTTGAAAACGAAAATTTCAGGAGTCGGCCGACTGGCACTTGCGAACTGCTTCTGCTTCGGGCACCGCATGGCAAGACTGATGTAATGGCTTCGGCTGCATGTTTTATACCCCTGATGTCATGGAAGAAGGGACAGCAACCCATGCAGGACCCAAGACTTTGTTAATCAGGCCGACTGAGGGCTACTGCAAGCAGATAACCGACTGAGAGCTACTGCAAGCAGATAACCCAAATGTAATGACTGCAACAGTGAAACACGAAGAACGTGTGCAACTGTTTCCAATTAATTTTTTCCCCAGAACCTGCACCTGTCCCTTTCTCCAACATGTTCAATGGACCTTATAAACCAATGTGTACTTAGTCCACTATCCTGGGCTGCCATGTTTAAACTTTCATCTTTTGGTTTCAACTCCTCTTCTTAACCATTTGTGTCAATTCTTGATCAACATGAGGTTTCCAGGAGATTTCTATACTTGCCATCATATTTATGGCTTTTTCACATTTCTATCCTTGTATTCTTTCTTTTTCTCAGACATTTCAGTTGCTGCATGACTTTTGTCTACTTCTGGTTTGATTTCCATTGCTGCGTGACATCGGAATGCTTCGGCTAAACTAAGCAAAGAGGTAATCTTAAACTTCCTCTCCTCATACTTTAAAACTTTCACTATGTTTAGATCTAATTAGGTCAGCAGACATGTATGCAAAGTCCCATGACTGCAGATCTATACATGTAATTAATTTTGAGGAGGCCCGCACTTCCTTCAGACCAAGGAATATACAACCTTGGTATACACTGATTTTTATATACCATTCAAGTGTGAAGCATTTTTCTTGTTTTCCTGTCCAACTGATCCAACAGATTTTGGGGCTAGTCAATTACAGCAAAACTGCAAGTTATTATAGGAAGGGCAAACTGGTTTAAATCTTGGATTTTATTCCTGGATGGTAAGGCTGTTTTCAATATTAGTTTTAGTCTTCTGAAGTATTCCATACTGAGTTTTGTTTGCAATTATTCGTATTTTATTGCCGTTCCTTCATCAGTTCTCAAGTATTTACATACTCCCCTCCTGCTCATATTCTTTTATATCACATTCCTGTCTCAGAATTATATTTTTTAGTACTGAAACTTTTCTGCTTTAAACATTGCTTTTGCACATTTATAAAGACCAACTCCATCCATCCACAACCTTTTTCCCCCAATTATAGCACAGGGTGTCACTTCACGAGTGACAATCATCTACAGCCAAGGTGTACATCACCGGGTGGCTGGCCCTGGTGCTGTATTTCTTCCACGCCACACACCTATGGGCAATTTAGAGTCCTCAGTCCACTTACTGCATGTCTTTGGAATGTGGGAGAAAACCGAAGCACCTGAAGGAAACCCAAGCAAAAAGAGGGAGGACATGCAGACTCTATACAGAAGGCACCCCAGCCAAGAATCGAACCAGGGAACCTCTTACTGTGAGGAGACAACACATTGCACCGCCTGACATTCTTTCATCATATGAGAAAGTTTTAACCACTAACAGTTCATAGGTAGGTACTAGGCTATCTGCCTGGAGGCATTTATAAGCCTAGCCGGAATGTATTGGCTTTGCCGCCCCCTTAGATTAGTTCTGTCCAGTAGAACCATCGAAGTGATCCCCGGGGTAAATTTTCTGTTTCCCTTCCACTCGTCAAGATTTCTCTTCAAGAGTGTTAGTGAGGAACTCTGTCTAATGTAGATTGGAATCTTGTTCCAGAGCATGGGAAGTCTCTGGGACAGGAATCTATCCCTTCAGCACATTTTATATATTGTTGTGGTGAGGTTTAGATCCCTAGAGCGTGTGGCTCGAGGGGATATGGTTTTCTTTAGGTGGAGCATGTCCATCAATTCTGGGTTGGACATGGCCTTGTATGTCAGGCAGAGATCACCTCTGAGTATGCAACAGAGTACAACTGGAGCTTCTTCAATCGAGCTGCATAGGGCATCTGTTTTAGGCCAGTGATCCTCTTGGTGAGGTACTTCTGTGGTCTTTCCAGCTGTTGCAGGTGTCTTGTAAGGTACATCCCAAATGGGGCATTGTACTCTATGATGGGTCTGATGAGTGATGCGTAGAGGGGCACAATAACCTCTTTTGATCTGGATGCAAACCCTTTTGTGATTAGGTGGGCCACATAGAAGGATTTTCTAACCACTTTTGGGTCCCCAGATCCCTTATTACGTCTTCCGTATTTAGGGGGCTACCATCTATGTGGTATTTTGTGGGTACTTTGTTTTTTTCCAAAGGGGAGGACTATGCACTTTTTGGCATTTAGCTTGAGGCCATGGTTTTGACACCAGGTAATCTGCCTCAGTGAGACCCTTTTGGAGGATGTCTATGTCAGCCAGAGAGTCAATTATAGCCCCTAATTTGCAGTCGTCTGCGAACGTGGTCAGCCATAGTCCTCCTGTGCTTGCCTGTACCCCTGAGAAGTATATGCCGAACAGCAGGGGTCCTAGGACTGAGCCCTGGGGGGCGCCACTTGTAATCGCTTTAGAGTCAGACCTAGCTCCTGCAACTCTTACCATGTGGGTTCTGTCTGTGAGCTAGTTGGCAACCCATCTCGTGACGTAGGGGTTTATGTTCAGGCTGGTGAGCTTGTCTATAACACCAGAATGGGGAATGGTGTTGAAGGCCTTTGCGAGGTCTAGGTAGGCTGTGTGGACCACCTTTCCCTCGTCTATAGCCTTGGTAACTGTCTCAAGGAAATCCACCAGGTTTACGAGGCATGATCTGCCCTTAAAGCCAAACTGGGTAGCGTCCAGTGTTTGAAGGTTCCCAATGTCTCTGTTAATGAGATCCATGATGTTTTGCTTTTAACTATTTATCTAAAGTGCTTTTAACTCTTCATCTAATGAAATATATAGTTTTAAGTCATCCACAAAAAAGTAGACGAGAAGTCTTTAAGCAAGTTCTGTTATCCAAACTGTAACCATGACCTAATCTGTTAAGTGAACAACTTAATAGGGCAAGACAAAATATCACTGGTGAAACAGAATCATCCTGGAATATTTCCCTTTGAATTTTTATCCCTATGATAATAATTTGCCTTTTGTCGTGGCTTAACTGCAAAGTGGTTTGCCACTGTTTCATGGTCACTAATGTAACTGATCAATATTGGATGTACCTTGTATATCTGTAGGCACTCCTTTATCCATGAATGTGGGATGCTGTCAAATGCTTTCTTGTAATCTATTCATGCCATGCTTAGATTCTTTCCCTTTTCCAATCCTCTATTATGGCTTTATTTATCAACAAAATATTCTTTGTTTTATATCACTTTTGTTACCTTGTTGCTCTACTGCCATGGCTGAGTTTTTTTTTCTAAATGACAATAAACCTAGTAAATTCCAGTACATAGTTTGTACATTGTCAGAATGAATGTTAATGGTCTATAGTTTTTAGCTTGGCTTACAGATTCACTCTTGAGAAGCAACATTTTCTTGTTGTTAACCAGGCTGGTGCCTCTTTGGGATATGCATATAAGTAATTCTTAGGGCTAAATTTTTGTGTAAAGATGTTAATACTTTTAGCCAGAAGTTAGGTACTGCATCCAGGCCTGGGGTTTTCCAGTCTGGAGCTCTCTCATTTTGTTTCAATTTCTCTGGCCATTACTGTTGCTTGTAATACTTCTATCCATTCAGCATATTTGTATGTTCCACATGGTCTTTATATTTCCCCAAAATATGACAATTTATTCTTTTTTTGGTGGTATTTCTATATGTTTTGTTTCCTAGTTCTATATAAAACGTTTTGGGATTATCAATCAATGCACTGTTTCATTTGTACTTTATATTTATCTGTATATCTTCTTAGTTTTTCTGTCTGCATGATAACTTTAATTTATTATTTGCAATAGTCTCTGATAGAGCTTGGCATTTTATGATATTGTATGCTGCTTTTATCACACTTATCTTTCTAAGTATTTGTGTTGATCTGTTTCCTTTTCAATATTATTCTAACAGTGACAATTCTTGTCTTAACCACTTTATAGTTTTTCTCTGTTCTATGCTCCCATGATGGCATTTTTTTCTCCATTCCTTTTCCTTATTACTCTATTTATGTGGTGAAACTCTACTTGCTCCGCAAATAATATAATTTATTTACTTCTGTTATATCACATGAATTTCTATAAATAGTCTTGATAACTGTGTTCATCTGTTTTATCAGATTTCTAACATTTTGGGTCTTATTTATTTTCTTTAATCTATTTCTTTCATTGTTCTCACTATGTCTATCCACCTCTATTAAATCAAACAAAGTCTTCTAAACTGAAGGCACATTCTTTGCTCTGTTTCCTCAGGGCATTCTACAGAAAGTTCCAGAACATCTTCCTGTGACATTCCTTCTTCAGCTGCATCCTGTGTTATCCATTGCACCTTCATATGGGAACTCATTGGCCCATCACTCTACTGTTTCTTGCTCTTTCTCTTGCTGTGCAACTCCAACTGAACTTGGTTTGGACAAGTGCTGAGAAGAGATGCTGGGTATACTGGGAGAAGGATGCTAAGGATGGGGCTGCCAGGTAAGAGGAAAAGTGGAAGGCCCAAGATAAGGCTTATGGATGTGGTGAGAGAGAAAATGCAGGTAGTTGGTGTGACAAAGCAAGATGCAGAGGACAGGAAAAAATGTTAACAGATGATCTACTGTGGTGACCCCTAACGGGAGCAGCGGAAAGAAAAAGATCGGATGCTTCCTGTTCCACCCGTTCCTCCTTAATCTAGGGTCTCATTGTTCCATCATACTGTGACATAGCCTCTGTTAGACTTTCTACACTAAACCCTTCACTTCACAGGTATTCCATAACTCAGTTCCTAATTGTTTAACTTCTATCCTACTAATCTTTTGTTTGGCTTTTTCATTTGCAAAAATATTGCACCATATCAGACCTCATGGCCATATTTCTTTTTTTATTCTTTTCAAATATATCTATTTTTTTATTGTTTATATTTTTGCACTTCCTCTGTCACTTCATTTTATGGGCGGCCCAAAATTTGTTTATGTAATGCTTTTCATGGATCTGTTGTACTAATGAATATATATATATATATATATATATATATATATATATATATATAGAGTCACCTATGTACCTAATATACATATATATATTATTTTTTTTTACTTAACGCTTTTGACAGTTTTTCTTGTGCAAGTAGTTTTCCTTCCTCAAATTTCTCTCAATCTTTTTGAATATCTTCTATATGGAAATTCTGGGATTTTTGCTGTGGTGGTGGTGCTGCGGTAGCGTTGTCGCCTCACAATAAGATGCTGTCCGGTTCGATTCTCAGCTAAAGCGTCTTCTGCGTGGAGACATGCATGAATGGGCGTACCTTCGTTGAAGGCTGTGCGTCAGGGCTGGCAACTTGGCACGTAAAAATCTACTGCCAATCATTAGTGGACCGGAGTTCCGCTGTGGCGACCTCTAACCGGGAAAAGCCGAAAGACACAACAAGTAACAATACATAATTTCTTCCTTACCTTGAAATAGTCCACTCTACCATTTTTATGTCTCTTTCTTGGCCTGTCAGTTTTTGTGATTTTTTTTAATGGACTATTACCTTCTACAATGGAGGGGGGGGGGGTCAATTAGCATTTTTTTTGTTGATTTCATCACCTCCAAATTCCTGTACGGCCTGACTTCCGTCTAATGATATCATCCATGCGGCATGCATGAGGCAACAGAAGCATGACCCACTGAAGAGTCATTTATCTGGAGCCTGATATAACAAAGCTGATCACTGAAATTACAGAGGGTTATATATCAGAAAGTCTCTTCTCAACTTCAGTGGAAGGAAGAGAAAAAGACCCTAGGCCTCACTGCAAAGCAGAGCAAAGTACCCAACACTCTAGTCATAGGTGACTATAGTCAGGCACACTGATGTCCCACTCACCAGGCTAAACAAGGAAAAAGCTACTGTCAGCTGCCTGTCAGGTGTCAGGATCCACCACATAATGCACGCACTCAGGTCACGCCACAACAAGTACAAATATGACTCTGTCATTTTCCATGTTGGTGTGAATGACCTAAGAGACATGGAGGAGCTCTCTGATCTTGTAGCCCAGGCAGGTATGACCCTAGCCCTGAGTAGCATCCTGCCATCACCCAGAATGATACCACAGTACAAGGACAAAATTATTGACTTTAACAATTGGCTAAGCTTCTGGTGTCACTCTAAGGGAATCCAGTATCTGTTTGCCTGGGATGACATGATTGACAGACCACGCTGCTTTAACAGAGATGGCCTGCACCTGTCGCCCTTGGGATTCCGGGTACTGGCAAAGGCTCTTGCCACCCCATAGTGCCTTTTTTAGGCAAGGTTCAAATGACAAATTCACCACCGTAACAGGTACAAGCAAGCAAAATCTGAGGATAATGCTACTCAATGCTAGAAGTCTAAAATACACTCACTCGAAGCACTCTTTAAAATGGAGAACATTGACATCTGTGCAGTGACAGAGACCTGGCTCAAAGCTCCAGAGAGCAACCCTGCATTACCAGGCTATAATTCATACCACACCTTTCGGCCACCAAACCCGGACCGAAACACTAAAGGTGGAGGCATGTCCATATTCATTAAGGATATCCACACCTCCAAGCTAGTTGCTCAGCATAATGCATCCGAGATTATCCAAGTTCAACTAACTCTGGGCAAAACCACAATCCAGACTGTAGCTTGCTATAGACCTCCCACCATGCCCCAGGATTCCCACACCTCTTTTCTTGATACACTGGAAAATATTAAGGTACAACCCAACACTCTAATAATGGGTGATTTCAAGTACCCTACCATTAACTGGGAAAACTACTCATGTACCAACTCTCTTGCTCAACGTTTTCTGGAAATCATCAATTCCAATGCCTTGGATCAACTTATCCACAGCCCCCAACCAGGGGCAGCAATATCCTAGACCTGGTCATCACCAACATGGGTGACCGGTGTTCCACACCAGAGGTCAGCTCCTCGTTGGTCAGATCCAACCACAAGCTATTCACCCTACACATCCACATCCCACTCCCACCCCCCATTAGGAAAACAACTGTAAAAAATATCTCCAGAGCCAACTTCACGCTTCTTAAGACAGAAGTGGCAAAGTTCACTACACCCATGCAGACGGACAATAGCGGTATGACTGGTGAATCCTACACAAATGCACTTTATAAGCACTTACACAAGTGCATGGATCGTGCTATTCCTAATAGAACCAAAATGCTATCCTCCACAAAAAGGAAGCCAATCTTTTGGTCTTCTGCCATAAACAAACTACAACAGAAGAAAGAAACTGTTGCAAAAAAAGAGTAAAATCCCACGATTGGAGGAACTCCCTGGTCAGCCTCAGTAAGAAGCTGATATCCCTCATAAAATCCTCCAAAGCTAGTTATGAAAACAAAATCGCCACCGACTCTAAAGACAACCACAAAGCATTCTACAGCTATGTCAAGAATCTCAATGGCAACACTCAGATCTTCTCTGAGTTACAGCACAATGACACTAAATATACAGAACCAACTGATATTGCCAACATCCTGGCAGATCGGTTCAGTGCTAACTTTACCCCCCTCTCATCCCCTAAAGGGCCCATCTTCATACCGGAAGAATGCAAAATTCCTGTAATCTCGGCTGCACAAGTAAAAACCTCACTCTCCAAAGCCAAGAACACAGCATTCATGGGACCTGACAACATCCCATGCTGCCTTCTACACGAACTACAGAATGAACTGGCAACCCACCTAAGTACTATGTTCAGTCATAGCCTCACCTCAGGCTTGGTGCCCATTGAATGGCACACCGCGATGGTTGTCCCACTCCACAAAGGGGGGGGTGGGCCACAACAGACCCAAGGAACTACTGCCCCATTAGCCTGATGAGCCTGGTCTGCAAGGCATTGGAACGTATCATCATGGAACTCATAAACAAAGACATTGGAGATCTCCAAACTCTGGACCCCACACAGTTCGGGTTTGTAAAAGGCAGATCATGTCTCTTAAACCCGATAGACTACTTTGAAGTAGTCACCAAAGCAATAGATGAGGGTAAGGCGGTTCACACAGCCTATCTAGATCTCACCAAGGCGTTCAACACCATCCCCCACTCTGGAATTATAGATAAACTCACTAAACTAGGTATAATTCCCTATATCACATGATGGGTTGCCAACTGGCTTACTGACAGAACCCACACTGTGAAAGTAGCAGACTCCAAATCAGACTTCAGACCAGTGACAAGTGGAGTACCACAGGGTTCAGCCCTGGGTCCTCTCCTGTTTGGTATTTACTTCTCTGAAGTACAGGCTAACACAGAAGGTATTTGGCTAACTAAATTCGCAGATGACTGCAAACTAGGAGCCATAATCAAAACTCCTAATGATGTGGACCATCCTACAAAAAGGCCTCACTGAGACAGATGCCTGGTGTCAAAGCCATGGTCTCAAGCTCAATGCCAAAATGTGCACTGTCACCCCCTTAGGCGGTAGTCTACTTAACACCGAAAGTGTGATAGAGACCTTGGGACACAGGTGGACAGTAGTCTCTCCTTTGATAATCACATCGCCACAGTGGCCAGGAAATCCTTCTACGTGGCACACCTCATCACAAAAGGTTTCTCATCCAGAAAAAAAAAAAGAGGTCATCGTTCCACTCTACTCATCACTCATTAGACCCATTATAGGAGTACAATGCCCCTTTTGGTATGTACCTCACAAGACATCTACAACTGGAAAGGCCACAAAAATACATCATAAAGAGGATTACTGGCCTCAAACAGATGCCTTATGCAGACCGTCTCAAAAAACTCCAGCTTTTCTCCGTCGCATATCGCCTACTCAGAGGTGATCTCTGCCTAACATACAAAGCTATGTCAAACCCAGAGCTGTTGGACATGCTCCACTTAAAGAAATCCCAATCCCTCCGAACTACACGCTCTAGGGACCTAAACCTTGTCACCACAATAAACAGAACATGCTGGAGGGATAGATTCCTGTCCCAGAGACTTCCCATACTCTGGAACAGACTACCTATGTCAAACAGAGCTCCTCATTAGCATTCTTCAAGAAAAATCTTGATGATTGGATGGGTAATAGGAAATTCACCCTGGGGATCACTTCTGTGGTTCTGCTTGACAGGGGTACAGGAAAATAATTTTCTTGGGTGGTGCAAAGCCAGGGTACCTTTTTGGCCAGGCCTGTATAGGCCCCTAGGGCCAATAGCCTAGTACCTACCTATGAACCTCTATGGCCCCTTTCAGTAACTAATTCTGGACCTGTCATAAGAACTTTGTTGAGATGATTTAGTCCCAGGCAAGACCCTTTCTAGAGGATGACCTAGAAGCTCTTAAGATGCGGCCTACTCAAACCACACTTAGTCTTACCGGTTCCCTGCACCAGTTCTCCAATCGGGGCAACACTGACAGCAATTCCCCCACAGGCGGTCCTACAGAGCAGGTAATAATGACTTGAGTTAGTGGAGTCGCCCTTCTCAGGGACTTTGTCAGTACAGCTGAGGAAGGTATAGTACTACCTTATACATGTGGGACCAACTCATCCTGTAAAAGTCCCCAACCCCCCCCCCCAAAAAAAATGGGTTGTCCTGAAAATAGCGGAAGAAGCAAATGCAGGGTTATCAGACAGACCAGCTACAATAATGAGAATTATAGTTATGTACTTACCATAACTTGGCATCTGTGTTATCTGTAGTCACCATTCATCATGTTAGGGTCTTGGATCAGATATCGGATCTGAGCCGAGATACTCAGAACACAGCTTAGCTCAAGCTCCTCCTCTCCGATAATGCTCTGCTGCCATACACTCCCTCAGATCGAGTTTGCACAAGGAAGGAAGACAGATAAACCATAGAAACCAAAGAGAACCTCCAAATCCAACCAATCTTCCATTCAGGGGGCTGGAAGGTGGGATTGTGATGAATGGTGACTACAGATAACACAGCCGCGAAGTTATGGTAAGTACATAACTATAAATCTGATGTTATCTAATCACCATTCCTCACGTTAGGATCAGAGTCCCTAGCTACCTACATCCTGGGAGGTCTCAAGGAAGAGCATGCCTCAACTGTGGAGCCAAATGAAGCCCTTCCTCTGGAAATCAAATCAAACTTATAGTGGGAAACAAACTTGTGGCGAGAAGACCACGTTGTTAAATTGACGATCTGTAAAGGCAATGGAAGTAGAAACTGCCCTGGTTGAATGAGCCCTCACTGGAGTAGCTAAGGAAATACCTTCTGAAGAATATATACAGGAAATAAGACAGCAAAATCCAACAGGAAATCATGACTTTCGAAATACCCCTGCCTTTTCTATTAACAGAGAAGGCCACAAAACGTTGGTCCGAACGCCTAAATTATCGTGTTCGATGTAAATAAAAGCGAAGCGGACTATGAACGTCCAATGTGTGCAGAATATATTACCCCTTATTGGAAAAGTGAGGGAAAAATACTGGTAAGTGAATACATTGGTTGATATTCGCTGGTAAGGCCACTTTAGGCATGAAGGATGGATCAGGTTTTAGAGATACTCTGTCCTTGTGGAAAATTAAATACGGTGGCTTGAGAGTAAAATCTTGCAACTCCAAGACTCTCTTTGCTGAAGTAATTCCCACTAAAAAGGCAGTCTTCCAGGAGAGAAATATAATATTGCACAAAGCTGCTGGTTCAAAGGGAGGTTTTGTTAAAGCCAGAAGCACCAAAATCAAATCACATGGAGGAGAAGGATGTTTAACAGGAGGCCTTAATAGAAAAATCCCTTTTAAAAAGGCCTTACATAGGTGTGCAGAAAAGGTTGACTCACCCCCAAGGTGAAAATTCGAAATTGCTGCCAACTTTACCTTGATAGTGGAAAAACTAGCTTCTTCTTTAAAGAGATAGGTCAAGAAGAAAAGTATTTTGGGAAGAGGGGTGGAGAAGGGGTCTAAATTCTTATTCTTTGCCCCAACCAAAAACATCTTCCATTTACTGGAATAAACTTTTCTGGTAGAAGACCTCTGGGAAGCAAGAATCTCCACAGGTGAAGCCAGCCTGGACTTAGCCAAAATCACTGGAAGTGGACATACCACACTGTCAGATGTAGGGCCTGAAAATTCGGGAGCGGTAGGAGAGAAGGATGAGATAGCAGATCCGGAATTGGATCGAGCACCCAGGGATGATTCCTCAAATGAGACTGTAGAAGGGGGAACCACACCTGCAGAGGCCAAAAAGGGGCAAATGAGGATCATTTGACTCTTGAGGCATCTGGCTTTCTGAACTACTCTGGGAATTAGGGGTAAGAGAGGAAAGGCATACAGGAGACTTGGAGGCCAATTGTGGGAGAGCGCATCCCTGGGGGAACCCCCTCTGGGGGGGGATCAATGCAAAGAAGTTGTTCCATTTGTGGTTGAGAGGAGAGGGGGATCAATGCAAAGAAGTTGTTCCATTTGTGGTTGAGAGGATATGCAAACATATCGCAGCTCGGATAACCCCACCGATGGAAGATATGTTGAGCCATCACTGAGTTCAGGAACAACTCGTGAGGGGTCAAGACAGCCCTGCTCAATTTGTCCACCAACACGTTGGATGCTACGGGAATGTGCGTTGCAATAAGAAAGTGCCCAGTGGCCATCACCCACTCCCAGACTCTCACTGTCTCATGACACAGCAGATAAGAAAGTGTGCCCCCTGGCTTGTTTATATACCACACAACAGCCATGTTTGTCTGATAGAACCGCAATCATCCTGTGAGAAAGGCAGTCTTGAAAGGTTTGCAATGATAAAAGGACTGCTCTCATCTCCAGAACGTTGATGTGCAGTTTGGTCTTTGAAGGCGACCAAGTCCCCTGGACAGTGTGTCCCTGGAAACACCCCCCCCCCCCAGGAGGGGAGCATCTGAAGTGACTGTCGCCACAGAAGCAGGAGGAACAAAAGTCCTGCCTGCTAGGAGATCCGGATATTGGATCCACCATGAAAAATGCTTGTAACACTCCGGGGTGAACAGAATGGGAAAAGACAGGGGATACTGCCACTCTGACCACTGAACTGCAAGGGTTCACTGAAGGACCCTCATGTGGTACCAAGCCATCGGAACCAAATACATGGCTGCAGCCATCGAGCCTAGATCCCTGACTATGAGTGAGACTGGACAGCAGGTTAGCTCCAGCAAGGTCTGAACCTGGTCGCAAATAAGCAACACCTTTTGAGGAGGTAAGGCTGCAATCTGAGAGATGGTGTCCAACAGAGTGCCTATGAATTCCAATTTTTATGTTGGAGTCAGGGAGGATTTCGCAATGTTCACTGTGATCCCCAGGTGATGGAACAGGGAGAGAACATAGTGAATATTGTCCAGTAGTTGATGCCTTGTGGTGGCTGTCAGGAGCCAATCATCTAAATAGGGAAAAACGTGGATTACCTGCAGTCAGAGGTGAGCTGCAACCACCTCCGTACATTTGGTGAGCACCCGGGGGGCTGAGGTGAGTCCAAAGGGCAGGGCCCGGAACTGATCGAATCCCAAGCGAAAGCGGAGAAACTTACTGGACCGTTGATCCATCTTTACATGGTAGTATGCGTCCTGGAGATCCACTGAGCACATCCAGTCACTGCTGTGCAAAAGAGGCACAATTGACTGCACAGTGACTATCCAAAACTTTGACTTCCGCAAGAATTGGTTCACACGACTGAAATCCAAAATAGGACGTAGGTCCACAGTTTTCTTTGGAACTAAAAAGAAGCAGGAAAAAGTTCCAGATCCTCTCTGTCCTGTGGGCACCTATTGGATGGCTCGTTTTTGAGAAGGCTTACAACCTCCTTTCGGGCTGCCTCTTCTTGACTGGGTGGCACGTCTGGAAGAGGACTGTATTTTGGGGAATTTCCAAAAAGGGAATGCAATAACCCCTAGATGCAAATGCTAGCACCCACTGATCGTTTGTAATACTTGCCCAGGCAACCGGTGCAGCGATAATCGACCCCAGACTGCCTCCAGGGAAGGACACTCGGGCAATGCCTCAGGTATGTTGTAAAGGTTTCTCACATAAGGATTCCTTGGAACCATGGTTTTGCGGGCCTCCTCTGCCCCTCGGGCGACGTCTACCATTGAAACCTCTTCCCCATCCCCTGGAAGAGGAATCCTCCTGAACATCCTGAAAGGGAGACAGTGTCTTCCTGAACCACATTTTCTTACTCCCCTTCTCGGTCTTGGAAAAGGCCCTCCGAGAGGCAAAAAACCTGATCTCAACGGCCAAGGTCTTCCCTTCCTGTTCACTGTGGGTCAAAGTGCCTTTCACAGTGGGGACCAAAGACAGTGGAACCATCAAAGGGGGTGTTAACAAATAACGTCCTTAAGGCCTCTGCAAACCCGCTCAAGTGGAGCCAGGCATGACGCCTAATAGCGATACCTGAGCCCGCAGCCCATGAGAACCCTTCCGCAGCGTGCATGGGAGTGGCAGCTCTGATAGCAGAGAAGGATCTTTTGGCAGCCCGGAAGGCGGAAGGACTAAAAGAAGTTCCATCCCCCTCTGCCGCTGATAAAACCCTGGCGGAAGAAAGGGAGTACCCTCCCAGTCCCATCCCTCTGCTGGATGGCACCAGACTGGAACTGTCAAAGGCCGTGGCGCCCAGGGGAAGAGACCGGTCTGAAAAACCTGGACCAAATCCAATCCCATGGACCCTAGCTCAAAAGGGCCAGATGGGTGGCCTGTCCCGGGGGAACAGAAACAGTGCCAGATGATGATCCCATTAGGGAAGGGCCCAAACTGAGTCCTAAAGCTCCCCTAGCCTCCACCCCACTAAACAGTCCCTGAGAATCCAAGCCACTGGTCAGATGAGGAACGATCGAAGGGGGGGGGGGGGCTAGGAGATTGGATCTCTGACCTGTGGGATGGGGAAGCCAGAAGCCCCAAATCCATCTGAGCTTTCAGGAAGGCTTGCATCATCCTGCCCATTATCCATAGGGAGGACACTTCTGGAAGATTGGGAGGAGATAGAGGACCTACTAGGAGAGTCAAGCCTGGAGCTTAAGTGTTTTTTCTTGCGCTCCCTGGAACGAAACCTAGCTGAAGAAGGCAGCTGCTTAGGGGGCAAAGGATCCAAGGGAAGATCCTCCATTACTATAGGCTCCGGCACGACTCTCGGATCCAACAAAATCGGAACTCAGCTCAACAAAGGATCCGAAGAAATATTTCCTGAATCCCTCGGATCTGAGGGGGTCAGATCCGAAGGTCCAAGGTCCCTGGATCCGGGGGGAAACATCGAAGTTACCGATCTGTGAGCTTAGGGTCCGAGCCCTTGGATCCAGGAGTTGACTCCCTGGATGACCTGGGACCTGAAGATCTTGGATCCGAACCTGCCCTGACTGGAGCCGGATCCGACAGCCTAGGACACTTGGTTGTGGCCTCCTCAACAGAAGGTTTCTTTTTAGCCCCAGGAGGGCCAGCCTTGCCTGGGGAAGCAGTAAACAAGTGCCCTCCTTTGACCAAACCCTTAATTAAGAGCTTACTGCGACGGTTGACCACAAATGCCACATTCCACCTTGTGGTTGTCATTGCCAAGACAGTAAAGGCAATCCTCATGTGAGTCAGAAAAAGGCATTTTCTGCCCACAGGAGGAGCACCTTTTAAAACTAAAGGTTTTTCTGACGTGGCCAAACCAAAAGCAAAACCCAAAGTCCGCAAAGAAGCCAAGGTTCAAAAGCCTAAAATCTGTCCAAAATACACACACATTAAAGAAAAACTCACAAACCACAAAACAATTAAGCCGAAGACAAAACCTTGAAAAAAAAGGGACCCAACAAGGTTAAGACTCAACCAGGAGGGGATAGATAAAAGGGGAAAGTACTCACTAACACTACCAACTCAAGAAATAACAAGAAAATTCAAAATTCTGTAATAAATACACTTACACTAACAAAAGCTGAGCAATCTACGTCTGACTGAGATGCAAACGAGATCTGAGAGAGTGTAGGGCAGCAGAGTGTTATGGGAGGGGAGGAGCTTCAGCTAAGCTGTGTTCTGAATATGCCGGCTCGGATCAGATATCGGATCCAAGACCTTAACATGAGGAATGGTGACTAGATAACATCAGATTCTCCTTTTCCATTTTTTGGGTCTTTGGAAAGGCTCATCAAGGTCTACCCAAACAGCACCTCTCCTTAGAAGAGGACATCATCTTCTTCTTCTTTTGGCTTTTTCCCCTGGTTAGGGGTTGCCACAGCAGATCATATTGTCCGCTCATGATTGGCAGTGGAGTTTTACGGTGTTGAGTTGCCAGCCTGGCGCCCAACCTTCCACAGAAGGCACACACTCTCACCTAGGGCCAATTTAGAGAGTCCAATCCACCTGCAGCATGTCTTTGGGATGTGGGAGGCACCCGGAGGAAACCCATGCGACCACAGGGAGGACATGCAGACTCCGCACAGAAGGCACCCCAGCTGAAGATCGAACTGGAGAACCTCTTGCTGTGAGGCGGCAATGCTAACTACTGCACCACCGTGGCCGCCCCCCCCTTAGAAGGGGACATCACAATCCTTTTTTTAAGAGAAAACAAAATCCTATGTAGTTGCATACCATAGCGTCATCAGAGTCAAATTTATGGCAGGCCACAGAGAGGCCCAAACTAGAAGTCACCTGTCATAGCACACATGAGTGTAAGTGATTTGAGACGTACCTCCCCAGACTATATGGGGAAAGACATAATGGAGTTCTTGGAATGTGTGCAAGAGAGGTATGAACCTAGCCTTAAGCAGCATTTTACCATCACCAAGAATGATGCTGCAAGACGAACATGGTGGTACTCAAAGGGGGTTCAATATATGTCAGCCTGGGAGGAGATAGTAGACTATTGTAACTTCTTTGCTAGGGATGGCCTGCACATATCTCTCCCCTAAGGCTTTCATATATTGGATAAAAGTTTGTTGGTTCTAAAGTTTCCAAAAGAACAAAGCAATTTGGATAACAAAGGTATTGCTGCATAACTCTTGGAGCCTTAACAAAAAACTCCACTCTCTTAAAGGTACTCCTCACGCTGGAAAACAATGACATATGCATGATCAAGACCACCACTGAGAGCACCCCATCAATGCAGGGTTTCAATGCATTTAGGTCCACCACACTAGATGAAGGCACTAAACTTGGCAGTTACTTCACATTTATATAAAAAGAATTACCTCCAGACTATTTCAACAAGATGATCAATGGAAGCACATACATAGAGAAAAACAAAAGGACCCAAGATATGACGGGATAAGATAAGTTTGTTCCAGATACAATCTACTGAGCCTTCCACAGATGTGGGAGGCAAATCATTTCAGGAGAATACCTGTAGATCCACAGATGACTAACACTGTTTTAAAAGGGGTGTTGTAATCAACCACATCAAATGCCAAGAAACAACCAGTAGAGTACTTTACCATCAATCTCTTACCATTAGATTATTCAAGACACCCACTACTATGTCTATTACAGAAAACAGACTACAGTGGATCATGATCTTGATACTTTTATTAAAGATAAAATGAAGATGTGAAAAAATGTCTTTTCAATAGCCTTAACTACATAAATGGAAGGTTACTGATGGGGTGGGAATTATTCAAAGCATCAGGGTCAAAATTATGCCTCTTCTAAAATGAGATAAAGGGGTCCATTGCAAGACATGGATAAAAACTGTATTCAAAAAGCATGGACTATTTGGCATATCACTTGCACAGGTACATCAAGATAGGTAGTAAACAGCCTCAATGAGTATGGACCTATGACTGATGTAAGAGACAGTACACCTGAAATCAAACCAGTAGGGACAGTTATCAGTTGAAACTCACATTATGCTCTGGCCAGAGACTCCAAAGCAAGTATCTGAAATCACCCAGTGAGATTACAGCGGAAGGTGGAACTTGCCCACAATGATGCCAGCTTAGTTGAAATTAAGTGGGCTAGCTCACATCCTTCAGAGGAAAGCACTCTATGGGTGAAAAGATAGGTCAGATTCCTTTACTTGTCAATCACCTGAAAGGATGGAGATTGATAGAATTATATAAAGTAAAACTGGTTTTCCCCTCATAGACATGGCATATATGTGATTTGGTAAAACTGCTATGTAACAGTATGTACTGGTAAAACTGCTCTCACAGTGACAGTGTAATAATTTTAGGAACGGCATAAAAATACAGACCCTGCAAATGAGGAAGAAATAAGAATCTGCTTGCATGACATTGTATTTGTAAATGAATAGTATAACAGAATGTGCTTGTGTAAAACAAAAAGTATTACACTTCTGAATGTTTTTTCCTTCAAAGTAACAGAGGTTTGGTAATCATAACAGTGTGATATTTTTAGAATAGCATGTGAAACATTGGCTTAACAGAATGTGCTTGTGTGGAACAAAAAATAAATATTATACTTCTGAATGTTTTTGCAACAAATGACATTAATAGTAGAGGCTTGTTGAAATATCCTAAACAGCTGAATGTACTCAGATTTTCAAGCTAAAGGGAAATGGATATCAGCAGGAAAAAGTTACAAACTATCCTATCAATGAAAAAAACATTTTGGCATGCTGAGAACTGGTTTCCTCTAGATGAGCATAGCTAACACAGCAGAAAAAGTTACGGACTATCCTATCAATGAAAGAACATTTCGGTCTGCTGAAGGAACTAGTTTACTCTGGATGAGACAAAAATGTACACAAAAAAGGCTTCAATAGAGGAAAAGAATGTTTTCATCAAGGACAAAGTTTTGAAACTATAAAAGTGGTTGTAGAATACTTTTGTGGCGGACATGTTTGTAATCAGTCAGCTAAGTGCAGTGCATCTGACAGTTCTATCTGTGTTACAAAGAAAATGTTAATAATCTTAAAGTAGTGCTTGGTCGGCTTGCTTCAATAAATCTGTCAGCAATTATGAATATACAGTTGTATACAATTTGTGTGCCTGTCACTGTTAATTTCAATTTAACAATGGTGAGCCAGGCCTAATTTGGACCCTTTTAAATATTCACAAAATTACTATGACAAGAACTAGTTAATATTTTGCTGGTGTCAACCTCAATATGGTCAGTCTTGAACAGCTCAGCAGTATCAGGATCTTCCAAGTGAGTAAAACGAACTTTTTGTCTTTGGACCTGCTCTGAGACGTTTCACCAGCATTTTCGACAAAGGAGTTCCACTTTGCAGTCTAGCCTACAGACTGATGACATGTTAGCCATTTCTAAAAATGGTAGGCCTCTTTCTGAAATAACATGGATACTAGCAAGTACTTAAGTGCTAAATGCACACATTCTGTGGCCTTAGACTTAAAGCACACTCTTGATAAAGTTTGGATATTATTACTTCAATGGTATGAACAAGCCAGTAGTGATGTTAAATGTCATACAGCACTGTTTGGTATAAATACAAGTAAAAAAGTTTATATGTGTAGATGCATTCATTGATCTGATCAGTATGTACAATAGTATAAACAAAATTTATGTACTTACCATAATGTTCCATCTGACTTGTTGCTTTTCATTTGTCTTCAACCTGTGGAACTTGTATCTGGCACAGATATGACTCTGCCATACACTCCAGTACTGGATCCAAAATCCAAGGTCCTCCCCTACCCACAATGCCCTGCTCTCCCTCCTCCCCTCAGAATGAGTTTGTTGCAGAACAGCATCAACCCCTCTAGTATAACAATATTACATCCCTGACCAAAAAAGAGGCATAGACACACAAAGACACAGATCTAGCCAAGAAGAAACCTATGGCTGCCTTTGTCCAGTCCACTACACAGCCAAAAAAGGGCAGGAGAGAAAGAGGGAGTGACGGTTGAAGACAAATCAAAATCAACAACTCAGATGGAACGTTTTGGCAAGTACATAACTTCTTTATCTGAAGTCGTTTTCATTTGCTCTTCAACCTGTGGGACAGAGTCTCTAACTACAATAACCTGGAAGGCCCTCATAGAGGGATGCTCTGGAGCACAGCTGAGCCAAAGGATGCCCTACTCCTGGAAAGAATATCCAGTTTGTAATGTGAAATAAAGGTATGTGAAGAGGATCAGGCAGCAGCAGAACAGATGCCATCAAGAGAGTCCCTAGACCAAAAGGCCGCAGAAGTGGATACTGATCTGGTGGAATGTGCCCGGATGAGACCCTGTAGAGACAAACCTTTGGAACAGGCCAAAGCAATACACTCAGAAATCCAATGAGCAAGACTAACCTCAGTAACAGGCTTTCCCACACAAGGCTTAGAGAAAGACACAAAAAGCTGATCAGACTTTCGCAAACTTTTAGCTCTATGCAAACAGAAATGCAGCTGCCTGTGAACATCAAGTAAGTGTAATTTGTATTCCCCTTTGTTGTGCTAGTTCAGGAAAAAAACTGGCAAATTAATAACCTAGTTAATGTTCACCTCAGAAGTCACTTTAGACAAGAAGGATGGGTTAGTCCAAAAGTCTTTATGACAGACCAAATATGGGGGATTGACAGATAATGCCTGTAGTTCAGAAACTCTCTTGGCAGAGGTAATAGCCACCAAAATAGCCATCTTCCAAGATAAGAATTGTAAGTCAACCGTGGCAGCTGGTTCAAACGGAGTTGAAACCAATGCCTGTAAAATCAAAGTTAGAACGCAAGGAGGCGTGGGTTCCTTGATAGGAAGACGAAGAAGAAAGGCACCCTTCAAGAAGGCCTTGCAGAGCTTGGACAAAGCCAAGGAAGCCGAATTCTCACCCACATAGAAAATAGCAATCACTGCCAACTGAACTTTAATAGTAGAAAAACCAGCGCTGATATCAAAAATATAGGCTAGAAAATCCAAAATGGTGGGGACTGTAGATGTAAAAGGATCCATATCATGCTGAGAAGCCCAGATTAAGAAACGCTACAACTTGCTAGAAAGTACAGTTTTGTACCTACCATAAATGTAGATGTCCGAACTGGATAGCATCTGCAGTCATAACAAATGGGTTGTCCTGTCGTCAGGCAGCCCTTTGGTCGGCCGGATTCCAAAGTCTGGGTCCGGCTTCGGCTGATGTCGCACTTCACCCGACATCATCTCTGCTGGTCTTCGGGTATAAAGGCATCAGCCGATGCCATTTTCCTCAGTGTTTCTTGCCCCAGATGCCAGTTGCCCTCTTGGAAGGCTGAATTTTGGAGAAATGCCAATGTTTCCAAAAAAGTAGAAGGCAAACACAAAAAATAAGCATGTATGTACATATATACAAACAAATACACCATAAGAGACTCCCCCCCAGCTATCTATTAGGAGGGTAAATACCCTAGGAGTACCACAGAGGGGAAGGAGGGTGGTAATCCTGACTGCAGATGCTATCCAGTTCGGACATCTACATTTATAGTAGGTACAAAACTGTACTATGTCCTTCATGGATGCATCTGCAGTCATAACAAATGGGTAGAATACCATAGCCAAACTAGGGGTGGAGGAAGAAACATTATGGTGTAGTTAGGATCCCTTGAAGTACAGCAGTGGCAAACCCTGCTCGGGATCTAGAGTATAGAGGTAAATTATAATGCTTGGCAAATGTATGCACGGAGGTCCAAGTAGCCGCCTCAATAATGTCCTTGGTTGCCACTCCTCGTAAGAAAGCTGTGGTAGTGGCTGTAGGCCTTGTAGAGTGAGGTCTTATGTTCTGTGGAATTGGTTTTCCATGGTAGGAGTAACAGAATCTTATGCAATTTCCTATCCATTTGGAGATTGTCTGTTTGGAAATTGCTTTTCCTTCCCTTCCTGTTGCATAGGCTACTAAAAGCTGGTCTGTTTTTCTGTTACTTTTGGTTCTGTCCAGGTAGTAGCGTAACTGTCTATGTACATCCAAGGTATGCAGTAGTCTTTCTCCCCTGTTTTGTGGATTGGGAAAGAAGGTAGGTAGGTGGATTGCCTGGTTTAAAGACACTCTGGATACCACCTTAGGCATAAATGTAGGATTAGTTCTCATGGACACCCTATCTTGATGGAAGATTAGGAAGGGTTGCACTGCCATTAAGGCCTGTAGTTCCGAAACCCTCCTTGCTGAGGTAATTGCCAGTAGGAAAGCAGTTTTCCATGACAGGTGTTGCAGATCTGCTGTTGCTGCTGGTTCAAACGGAGGGAGTGTCAACTTTTCTAACACAAAGTTCAAGTCCCATGCTGGTAATGGTGGTTTCCTAGGAGGTTTTACATTCTTGATCCCTCTGAGGAACTGCCTGAGTAGAGGATGCGAAAAGACAGGTGGATCGAAGCTGTATTCTGCTGAAATAGCTGATGCATGTATCTTGATGGAGGAGTAGGACAGGCCTGTATGTAGAAGCTCTGCCAAGTACTCCAGAATGTTAGCAATATCTATGTTTGACACATCTTTTCCTCTTTCAGTACTCCAAATGACAAACCTTTTCCATTTTCCTGCATAGTTCCTTCTTGTTGAAGGTCTGCGGGCTTCAAGGATAATGTCTTTAACCCTTTGTGAAAGGTCTGGGTTAGTTGCTGCTATGTGATGTTCCAGGCAGTCAGTTGCAAGGTTTTTAGGTTTGGATGCATGATGTTGTAGTTGTTCTGAGTTAACATCAAAGGCATCAGGGGTATTGACCACATTCTTTCCCGAGACATGCTCCTCAGCAGTGGGTACCAGTGTTGTCTTGGCCAATTCGGAGCTATCAGGATTATCCTTGGACGTTCCTCTTTGATTTTCAGTAGTACCTTGTGTATCAAGGAAAGAGGTGGAAATGCATATGCTGTCAGGCCTGTCCAGCTGAAGGATAGAGAGTCCACCTTCCATGCAAGTGGGTGGAATGTCCTTGTGCAGAATTTTTTGAGCTGGTGATTGAGTGGGGAAGCGAATAGATCTATTTGTGGCATTCCCCATTTCTTTGTGATGGCCTTGAAGATGTCCGGGTGTAGCATCCATTCGTGAGCATCCGAGGTGGTTCTGCTTAACATGTCTGCTAGGGTGTTCTCTTTTCCGCACAAATATTGCCTGTAACTGGATGTTGTAGCTGAGAGCCAGATTCCAAAGGTCCAAAGTCATTCTGCATAGGGGGTATGAATGAGTGCCTCCCTGTTTGTTGATGTACCACATGACTGTGGTGTTGTCTGTCCTTATCATCAAATGGCCTTCTTTGAGGAATGGTCTGAATGTTTGGATTGCCAGTTTTACTGCCAGCATTTCTTTTGGTTTATGTGCAGGTGCAGCTGGTCTTGAGTCCACAATCCTTGTATGCATTTGTCCAGCATGTGCGCCCCCATCCTAGGTCTGAGGCGTCCGTTGTGATGGTTTGGCTTGCTCGAAAGTTGTGGAAGGGTAAGCCTGGGTTTGACTGGCATGCTTGAGCCCACCATAGGAACTCCTGTTTTAGGCATGGGATTAGTGGGATTTCTGTTTCTAAGCTGTGCCTGTGCTGAGACCATAAATTCTTTAGGTACCACTGTAGCTTTCTCATATGCAGTCTGGCATATGGGACCAAGATTATGCATGATGCCATGAAGCCCAAGGCCTGCAGAACTTTTCTTGCTGTTAGTTTGTTCTGTTTTGTTAATGCCAAGAAGTAAAGAGGGAGCTCTTTTTGTTTTTCTGTAGTTAGGAATGCCATTTGTTTTACTGTGTCCAATTCCGCGCCCAAGAATGTTCTTGTTTGGGATGGTATCAGCCTTGACTTTTGTAAATTGACTGTGTATCCCAGGGCTTGTAGCAAGTAAATGACCCTTTGTAAATCTGTTGTCAGCTTGCTTTTGTTGTCCGCTTGTAACAGGCAGTCGTCCAGGTATGGATAAATTTGGATTCCCTGTAGTCTGCAGTGAGCGATTACTGATGCCAGGTATTTTGTGAATACTCTGGGCGCAGTAGATAAGCCAAAGGGCAATGCTGAGAATTGATAATGCTCTGATCCTGCAAGAAATCTGAGGTATCTTCTGCAATTTGGTCGAATGGGGACGTGCAGGTATGCCTCCTTGAGATCTAGAGTTACCAGCCAACACTCCTTGCCCAGCATGGGAAGGAGTTGCTGTAGGGTCAGCATTTTGAATTTTGGGACAATGATGTATGTGTTTAAGACGGACAGGTCGAGAATAGGTCTCCAACTTTTCTCTTTTCTTGGTACTAGGAAGAGTCTGGAGTAGAATCCTTTGCCCTGTTCTGTTATTGGTACTCTTTCCACAGCTCTCATCTTTGATAATTCCACTATCTGCTGTAGAGCTTCTATTTTTTGATTTGGAGGTAGGTTTGGCATTCCTCTTTTTACTGGTAAGGTGTGGAAGTGGAACCGTAGCCTTGGTCTATGGTTTGCAAAATCCACTTGTCTTTTGTGATATAGTGCCAATTTTTCTAAAATAAGGCTAACTTTCCGCCTAAAGGTGCTGCTATTTGCTCCCTGGTAGGCGGTGTCAGAGCCAAGTCACTGTGATTGTCCTGTTGCAGTGGCAGTGGTTGTGTCTGTGCCTCGGTTATTGCCTTGCCACTGCCGTCCTCTGTAGGCACCTCCTCTGGATTGATTTCTGCCTCTAGAGCGTCTATTCCTGCCCCTTTGGGATCTTGTGGAGTCAGGAAAGGACCAATTTTTGGCAGGCCAGTTCCTGCTAAACCTTGGGGGCAGAACCTGTAAGAAATCTTTAACTGTTTGTACAGATTTTGCCTTTTCTTCCATTTTCTTCATTACTTGCTGGGCAGGTGTACCAAATAGACTGGCCTTATCCATAGGAGCATCTAATAGCTTTGCTTTAACATGATCCGGTAAGACCTGTTCTTTCAACCATGTATGCCTTCTTATCACTGTGCCAGTCATGGCTGATCTAAATGAAGCCTCCAGTGCATCATAGCCACATTTTAAGGAATGGTTACTAACCTGTTGGATGTTATTCACCATTTCTAATACATATTTCTTATCTAAGGATTCATCAGAGGACAGTTTTTTAGTTAACTGATTAAGCATAAACTCTTGGTATTGGATCATATGAAACTGACAGTTTAAAGCTCTAGCTGAGAGAGTAGCAGAGGTGTAAACTTTTTTCCCCATCTCTCTACGGACCTGGATTCCCTTTCAGAAGGAGTAGGGTTTTTGCTGTGGTCGAGGCTACTGCCTTAGGCCCCTGGGATATAGTTTCGGGGTCTGCAAGTGGAGCCTTGTATAGGTGGTGATGAGTGTCTGGCACCCTGTAAAATCTATCTGGTTTGGCAGGGGCTGGAGGTAAAGAATCAGGAGCAGTGCAAACATCATTAAATGCATCATCCACAACAGGCAGTACAGGAGGTATAGCTAAGGGCCTATGTTGTGGTAAGTGCAGAAAAGTCCTAAGCCTTTTTCTTGAGTCTGAGAAATCTTGTCCCTGCCATTGGAATTGTTCTCTCATGGCATGTAAGGTTTCCCCAAAGGAAAATTCCTCTGGTGGAGAGGCAGCTGGAATGGATTCTTCAGCATCGGAATCTTCATAAGTAGAAAAAGGAGCCTCTGGCTGGTCTGTAATGTCTGAGTCATCCGCAGAATCATCAGTGGACACTGGCTCGGGGGGCTCTGCTCTAGGTCTTTTTTCTGGGGGTTGAGAGGCCCTGTCTGGGTGAGACTGGGATCCCCTAATTAAGGATATTAAATCTTCTGCCAGAGTAAGCAATTGGGAACTAGAAGTGGGCCTGTGTGAGGGGGGCTTAACAGGCACTGATTTAGCAGATATGGCTGCTTTAGCCCTGGCAAAGGCCTTAATAGACATGGCTGCAGGAGGCCTAGCAGCACCACGTGCTGGGGTAGAGACATCCAAAGGGATGGTGTCTGATAAATCACTAGGAACCACAGTTGTAGGCAAAATTTCTGAGGCCGATTCAAGTAAGGTAGCAGGAGCCTCAGTAGTAGTCATGGATTCGGCTGAAGATTGACCAGTTTTCTCGGTTTTGGCCGAAACCGAGACACTCGCGGCTTGCTTAACCGTGGTTTCGGCCGAAACCGCAGACCGCGAGTGTCGGTCTTTTTCTTTGCATTTTTTAATAATTTGGGTAGTCGGAGGATCCGACGGCATAATGTAAGCAAAATCTGAGCCGAAAAATTGTTCAGCAAACTCCGACCGACGCCTAAGCGTTCGTCGGTTGAAGGAAGCACAGGCCGAACAGGCTGCTACGTCGTGGTCTGGGCCTAAGCAAGGCAGACAGTAAGAGTGGAAATCTTTATGAGGTATTTGTTTCCCACAAGTTAAACAGTTATTGACTTTTTCTGACATCGGCTGAGGCAAGAAAGAGTCCCCAACGGGGTACTTAGCTTTTTAGAAGTCTTCGAAGTAGTATTCGGTAGTAGTAATCTCTGGATCTGACCGACCGGCACTTGCGAACAGCTTCTGCTTTGGGCGCCACGCGGCAAGAAAGACTGAGGAAAATGGCATCGGCTGATGCTTTTATACCCGAAGACCAGCAGAGATGACGTCGGGTGAAGTGCGACATCAGCCGAAGCCGGACCCAGACTTTGGAATCCGGCCGACCGAAGGGCTGCCTGACGACAGGACAACCCATTTGTTATGACTGCAGATGCATCCATGAAGGACATCAGATCTTCCTGGTAGAACCCTTATGAGCTGCAATCAAGATCTTCTTGACAGGAGAAGAGAGCCCAGGAGTCCTGACCATCAGGGAAACTGGAGCAGCCAAGCAGTGAGCTTCAGGATGACTAAATCTGTTTAAGGAACCCCTGACGGGTGCATGATCAGAGCCAGAACCGGATCCAGGGTCCAAGGAGGACACACTAGATGAGACCGCACAGTGGGGAACCAAATTTGCCGAGGCCAGAATGGGGCAATGAGGATTAATGAGCTCCCCAACCAGTGTGCTTTCTGAATAAACTTGGGGATCAGAGAAAGAGGATGATGAGCATAAAGTACACCAGGGGGTCAAGCATGAACTACAGCATCTCAGGGCGACTCCCGTGGAGGGGGGATCAGAATAAAATACTCACTGCACTTTGCATTGGAGGGAGAGGCAAAGAGATTGCAGCAAGGATGGCCTCACTTTTGGAAGATCATGTCCACTACTGATGGATTCAGAGACCACTCACAAGGCATCAGAATAGACCTGCTGAGCTTGTCTGCTAGAATGTTAGACTTCCCCGGAATGTGCATTGCCACCAGAAAATGGTCGGAAGAGATCACCCACTCCCACAATCTCATGGCCTTGCAGCAAGGGGGGGTAAGATCTGGTTCCCCCGTTTATTGATATACCAGACTACTGACATGTTGTCTGCCTGAATGGCAATCATCCCAGTAGGAATAAAGGTGTTGAGAGCTTGCAATGCCAAAAGCACCGCCCTCATCTCCAGGAGATTGATATACAGACTGGCCTCTAGGGAAGACCACGTGCCTTGGACCATCCGTCCCATACAATGCCCCAGGGAGGCATCTGCGGTAACAGTGAGCAGGGGGGTAGGAAGAACAAATGGGCTGCCCAGAAGAAGGTCCAGGGACTGAAGCAACCAATGAAGAGAGTCTTGGCAAACTCGGGACATCCAGACCAGATACAACAATGCATGTGAAGCCATGCAGTTGGTAAAAAGGTGATCGTGGCTGCCATGGACCCCAACTCCCGAAGAACCATACTTGTGGGGGAAGCTGGGTGTAAAGAAAGAATAGTTGTGTAAAATCTTATCATAACCATAGCTGTCCTGTTCCATGTTGCAGTATTCTTACTGTGGGATTCTCTGCCTCAGGTGACCCGAATGTCGGCTCCTATACAAAAGCTTAAGCCTGGTTGTTGATGGTGCGTGGGACGTCACACGCAGGGCCATAAACTAGGGGCCTTAAATGTGATGTTTGCACACACAGACCTCAGAACTAACTGCCCAGTCAGACAGTGGACTAGGCAGAGCCAAATGATGTCCTCCAGACCAGTAAAATGCCATAGACTGCCCAGTGAGACTATAATCTAGGAGGTGCCCCATAAACAGGTGAAAGGAATGCAAGGGATGGTGGGAGGGAAGGAATACTGCAACATGGAAGAGAAGGACATCTGTGGTTATGGTAAGATTTTACACAACTATTCTAAGTCCTTCTATTCCCATGTTACAGTATTCTTACTGTGGGAGAGTACCACAGCTTAGGAGGGGTGAAGGGTGGAGGCAGAGGTAGCGGATTCCAAAAATCCCTGCAGGATTGCCCTAGCGAAAACTGCTCAGGCTCTGGAGATATGATCCAACTTGTAGTGCCTGGTAAATGCATGTATAGTGGACCAGGTGGCTGCCTCCAGGATGGAGGCTATGTCTAGGTCCCTGAAAAAGGCCTTGGAGGATGCTACAGCCCTGGTAGAGTGCGCTCTTACCCCCTGAAGTAAATCCTTGCCATGGTAGGAGTAGCAGAAGCAAACAGTTTTCCTGATCCAACAGGGCATGGTTTTGTTTGCAGATTGCCTTGCACATGGCCCTGGGATGAAAGGATACAAAGAGCCGATTAGATATTCTAACGGTCTTAGTTTTGTCAAAGTAAAACGTTAATTGCCTGTGAACATCCTGGGAATGGAAAATTCTCTCACTGTCATTGGTAGGAGAGGGAAAGAAGGTAGGCAGATGAATGGACTGTTTTAATGATAGTTCGTTGACCACTTTAGGCATGAAAGAAGGGTTGGTGCACAGGGTTACCTTATCTTTGTGGAAGATAGTGTAGAGGGGGCATGCCATGAGAGCCTGTAACTCTGATACCCTTCTGGCTGAAATGAGAGCTACCAGCAGGATTGTTTTCCATGTGCATTTGTAGTGATACAGAACTACCTGGCTCAAATGGGTTCAGTGCGAGGTTTTCAGAGATAAAAGTTTAGGTCCCAAGGTGGTGGGAGAGGCTTCCTCCGTGGTCTGATGTGCAGGACTCCCTTCAGGAACAATTTAACATCTAGCCTGGAGAGTAAAGGAGGATCTAACGGTAAGCAAACAGAGATAGCAGAAAGGTGCACTTTCACTGACAAGTATGAAAGGCCCGTCTTGATAAGCTCACATACATATGCTAGGACAAGAGGTACATCCGCTAGAAAGGGATCCCTGAGCCTTTAGAGAGACCATTTGGAGAATCTTTCCCATGTAGGATCTCTTTGTGTTAGGTTTCCTGGCCTCCCTCAGGACAGAAAGCACGTTCTCAGAGTAGTGGTGTTTGAAGGGTATTAAAAGCTTATCACACAGAGTGTTAGACCATAGCATCTCCAGAGGAGGGTGGATGAGAGTTCCCTTCTGCTATGTGAACAGGTCCACCTTGTGTGATAATTTGTGGTGATTGCCCTTGGTGAGGGATAGTAGAAGGGGGAACCAATGCTGCCTTGGCCAATATGGAGTCACCAGCAATATTTTTGGACTGTCCTTCCTGATTTTCAGGAGGACTTTTAGAATGATCTCAGTTGTTTGTTCTGGGGAGAGGCAAACAAGTCTATTTGAGGTGTGCCCCACTGGTGGACAATGTCTAGAAAAACTTCTCTGTGCAACATCCATTCATGGATGCAGAGAGAATGATCTGCTGAGAGCCTCCGGCTGGTGGTTGTCCTGGGATGAAATGTAGACTGCCTGCAGAGATTAGTTGTTTTGTGAGGTAAGGTCCCAAATCTGCATTGCTAGCCTGCAGAGGAGGTAAGACTTGGTCCCCCCCGTCTGTTGATGTACCACATAACCGTACTGTTGTCTGTCAAGATTTGAAGGGGACCTGGATGTAGAAGGGGGAGGAAGGCTTTTAGGGCTAGATGAACTGCAGGCATCTCCCTTACATTGAGGTGTTTTTTTCAGCAGGTGTGCTTGCCAGCATTCTTGCACCTTGAGGCCCTTCATGGAAGCCCCCCAGCCCAGATCTGAGGCATCTGTGTGCATATGTTGAATTGGTGTAGGTGGTAGTAGAGGAATTCCTGGGTTAATTTGAACGTGTTGAATCCACCACTGTAGTTCTGACTTGAGGCAGGGTAGGAAGGGTTCTGGAAGTCTAAAAGGTGGCTGTGTTGGGACCATACATTCTTTTGATACCATTGTAGCTTCCTGGTAACCACACAACCAGAGGGCTGCAAACAAAAATGAAGTCCAATATTTAACAACGTTGTTCCGATACAATGAAGGCTGTCCTTTTACCCACATACCCTATAGCTTAGATGGTTCAAAAATCGATCTCAAACGGGTATTATGAAAAATTTATTGTAACCAAAAACGAAAGGTACATAAAATAAAGTACTTTAAACACATAAAAACAGATAAAAAGAAAATAACTGATTTAGCGCTTTCATCTCCTGCACTGGAGACTTTCTCAGAATCCAGTTACCATTGACAAATCTTGCATTATATATCACACAGCATTGTCAACTCATTGGTTGAGAATTAAGCATTTGTGTAATTAATTGCAATTAGTTATGAATTAAAAGGGCTAGGCTTCAATAGTAGATCTAAGCAACACTGCGAAAAACAGTGTGTATAATAAAGGTTGTTAACCAGTACAACCTATTAAAAATACAGGAAAAACAAGAATAATATACTGTTATAATACCAAAAGAACAATTAAAAATAGGTGCATACTGTTTATGTTGTTGTTATTACGAACCCCAAGATCACAATTAATGTTGATATGAAAAAATATGTAAATGTATATATATAATTTAATGGGAAAAAATTGTTTGCTGAAACCATCCCTGTCCCACAGTTGTTATTAGGTGATTAAATAAGTAAATAAACATTTTGTTAAATAACTATATATAAAATATGTATGTGTGTAAATGTATATGTCTGTCCCAATATATATATATATATATATATATATATATATATATATATATATATATATATATATAAAAAGGAAGTAAATAGTTAGAAATAAATATGACTGATGTGTATTACGATATATAAAATATGTATGAAATCTAAAATGTAAAATATGCATATATTTCTAAATATATATAATTATATTTAATTATAATAAAATGAATATACATAAAATACTAATGAACGTACAAATTGACTAAAAATTAACACATTGACCAGAAACCTATTTTGTTGCAATACATAAGAGAACAATTAAAAATGTTGAGCTTATGAACAGACAAATGTTGATAAATATTATTAACTTATTACTATAAGAAAATATATAAAAAATTGTTAAAAATAGTTGATTGTTATAATTGATGAAATTTATTGATATTGAAATTGAAAATTATATATATATATATAAATATATATATATATATATATATATATATATATATATATATATATATATAATATATTAAAAGGTTAAAACCATTTTTAAAAAACTTTAAAAATGTTAACTAATTTTGTTCAACTGATGTTAGTTTTTCAGGCTTTCTTTTATTGTTATTCATTTTACCTTTTCTTTGGGTCTGCTGCCAATGTTTTTAATGCCGGAGTTATGGAAATGTGGTCGTTTAATCCTTTTCACTACAGGCGTCTAATCTCAGCTGCCAGATCATTTCCCTATACTCTAACTTTGTCTCCCAATCGCCTCCTCTATCCATGGGTTCAATTTCCTCTAACACCCAAAATTTAAAATCTGCCTGTTTGCATACCAATGCATGCCTGTATAATGCATTATTATCATTGCGTTTGTTGATGTCCCTGGTATGCTCATATATTCTGTTCCTAAGGTGGCGTTCAGTTTTGCCTATGTAATAGCTCCAGCATGCCTTACAAAACACCAAATATACTACTCCTTTTGAGTAGCAACTATTATATCTTTTGGCTTTTAAAGTTATATCCAAGCTTGGTATTCTGATTTCTTTCAATCCGGCAATATATGAGCATTGTGCACACCTACCACATTTGAAAGTGCCATGCCTCTTATTGGCCCCAGTAGCTGTGGTTGTTCTCTGTTCAATAATGTTCTTAATATTCTTGTTCCTTCTAAAACTGTATTTAATGTCACTTTGAAATACATCAGTTTTCGTTGCCATATTCCTGAACATCTCCCAAGTATCATTAATACTTTTTTTCAACCATTTTACACCTTGATGGTATGTGATCGTCAAATAGGGTGTAGAACTTGCTACAAATAAATTTTGAATATTGGAACTGTTCTTACTACTATTCCTAACTGTAATCTCCAAACACCCATCTTTTGTTAACACAGCATTATATTTATTACCACTTTCTGAAATTACATATTCTTTGATAGGGCTAATAAAATCCATAGGATAGCTTCTTTCACAGAACATTTTTTCTACATTATCAATTTCATTTAGAAATTCTGCGTCAGAGATCATCCTGGCCATCCTAATCATTTGTCCTTTTACAATGTTCTTCTTTAGTTGATAAGGGTGGTCTCTGTCAAAATGTAAATAGGCATTAGAATGGTGTTCTTTTCTAAATATATTAGACCTGTAGCATTTGTTCTGGTTATCTTTACTTAATTTTATATCTAAGAAATGTATTTCTTCAATACCTATTTGATGTGTAAAATGCAAAAAGGTAGTTGTCTGGTTAATATACTGTATAAAATCTTGAATATAATCATAAGAACCAGACCATAAAACAAAAATGTCGTCCAGGAAACGCAAATAATTAGTAATATATTGACTATATACAGAGTTGAACACATATTTATTTTCCCAAAATAACATAATGATGTTAGCATACATAGGGGCACAAGCAGAGCCCATGGCAACTTCCTCTTTCTGATAGTAGTAATCTCCCTCAAAATACACATAGTTATACTTTAATATCAATTCCATACATTCCAAAACCGTTCTAAACTCAGCTGCTGTCACCAGTTTCAATTCAACAAGTATTTTTTCAAACCATTCCAAGCCAATGGCTTGAGGTATAACTGAAAACAATGACATCAATAGTAATGAACAACATACTGTCTGAATAAGTACTCCCACCTAATTTTTTCAAAAAGTTCCATGAATCCACCAAAATATGATCATATTTAGTATTGAATCCTTTTAACATAGTGTCCACATAAATAGCCAAAGGCTGGGTTTTAGATCCCTGGGATGACACTATGGGTCGCATGGGTGGGTTATATAAGGATTTGTGTATTTTGGGTATACCAAATATAGCCGGAATAACAGGTTTTGGTACCTTTAAAAATTTGTATAGTTCTATATCAATCATTCCTGTGAACAAATTATCTTCCAAAATGAGATCCATCTTCCTGTATGATATATTAATCTCATTCTTTGTTACTAGACCATACTGTTCTTCATTGTCCAAAATATCCTTCATCTTCTTGATGTAATCCCATCTATCCATAATAACCACCCCTCCCCCTTTATCAGGTTTCATTATACGAATTTTGTCATTACTACTCTCATCTCTTAGTAATTTTTCTTCAGCCTTTGTCTGTGTGCATGTGTTGAATTGGTGTAGGTGGTAGTAGAGGAATTCCTGGGTTAATTTGAACGTGTTGAATCCACCACTGTAGTTCTGACTTGAGGCAGGGTAGGAAGGGGATCTGGAAGTCTAAAAGGTGGCTGTGTTGGGACCATACATTCTTTTGATACCATTGTAGCTTCCTCATATGCATCCTGGCTAGTGGAAGCATGGGAATAGTGGCTGCCATAAGACCCAGAAGTCACATGAATTGTCTTGCTGAATCTGGAGAAGATCCTGGAAGTGGTCTGTTAGAGAAAGCAATTTGTCTGGAGGGAGGAATGCCTTCATCAGGTCTGTGTGGATTCTGCATCCCAGGAAGGTTTTGTCCTGCTCTGGTGCAAGGGAAGATTTGGGGAGGTTGAGGGTGAATCCAAACCCTTGTAGTAGAGACATGGAAACTGCAGATGGCTTTTTAGGGTGCTTTCTTTCTCTGCCAGAATGAGTATGTCATCTAGGTAGGGATAGATCTGAATGCCCTTTGTCCTGTAGTAGGCTATGGCGGGAGCTAGACATTACAAGACTCTGGGTGCAGTGGACAAACCAAAGGGCAATGCAGTAAACTGAAAGTGAGAACAGGGCCCAGCAAAATGTAAGTACTTCCTGTGAGTGGGCTGTATAGGGATATGGAGGTAGGCCTCCTTTAGGTCTAAAGTGGCCATGGATGCATGGGGTGGCAATAGTAGAAGGATTGTCTGAAGGGATAGCATTCTGAAGGAAGGGACGTTTAGGAAGAGGTTTAGAAAAGACAAGTCCAAGATTGGCCTCCGTGGTCCATCCTTTTTTGGCACCAGGAATAATCTTGAGTATAAACTTTTTCCTTCTTGTCCGGAAGGTACAGGTTCTATTGTTCTATGAGCCAGTAGACCCTGTATAATGTGAGGGATAAGGTGTAGTTGGCTTTTTTTTGGGGGGGGGGTGCCCAGTGGTGTGGGCTTTTCTTTCCAAGACAGAAAATATCCCCTTTCTACTACAGCCAGGGCCCAACGGTCTGAGGTGATAGTTCTCCAAAGGAGCAGGCAGTGTGGGCGATGGGCTGACAGGGGGGAACATGAGCAAGGCAGTCCTGCATTGTCGGTACCATTTCTGTCCTGAAAGGGCGGTCTGGGGGTAGACTGAGATGGAGCGGGCCTGGAAGAGGTTTGCCCCCTGTTACCTTTCCTAGGCCTGGATGGAGGAGGAGTAGCAGTGGAAGGGGTTCTGTGGACATAGGTAGTCTTAGCTGGATAATTTCTGTAGTATTTTGGAATAGGAGACACTGAGGTGCTTAATGTCTTGTAACTCCTTGCTCTTCTCCTGAAGGTTCTTAAATAGTTCAGCAGATTGTTTGCCAAACAGGAGGTAGTGATTTAGTGGTGCATCTAGAATTTTAGATTTAAAAATCTTCAGGCAATGGTTGCAGCCAGAGGTAAAACAAATAGTGGACCAGCACAGTGGTAAAGCAGGACAATAGTTTAATTAAATTCAAAAAGTTGAAGCCATATAAATGGCTCACAACAACCAACAGACCGGTTTCGGCTATACAAAGCCTTCTTCAATGCTCATAAATTGTAACAAAATTATGTAGCATCCAACATCCTGGTCTTAAATAGGAAAGATTTAAAGAGACATTACAAAATTAAGTATATAATGACAAATCCCTTAAAGTTAAATACTTATGGAAAATCTTCTGGTATTCACTACATTTAAATATTAAAACTGAAAAGAAAACAAATTGAAACATATACATATGAGTGTAAATTAATAAAAATGAATCAAAATGCAATATTATAAGGAAAAATTAATTGGCATATTCAACATAATTATACATGAAGATAAAGAGTATATCTTATTAATATTATTATTAGGATAACTCACCTCTATACATAGTAGTTCCGGAATAATAATGCCAATCAAAATGAGTGTGGATTATTGATGGTTAAGTAAGTACACACAAACTAAATAATTATTATTCTATTTCATTAAGCCCAGGTTTGAACAATGCTCCTAATCTGGTTATCCACATGTTTTCCATATTATTGAGCTTCGTGTGCCAACCTACTTTAAAATTCCTATGCATTTGAATCTTATCAATAATCACAAATTTGAAAACAGCAGTGGGGTGATCCATAGTATGTTTGTATAGGGCATTAGACAACCTTTTATTTCTTAGCAAAACCACAACAGCCAAAGGTAAAATAACAGTCCTGTATACCACACACGACAGACAAAGAAACCTTTTATTTCTTATCGCACTGAAGTGTTCACTAATTCTGAGTTTAACTGGCCTGGATGTCTGACCCACATAAAAAGCAGAACAGGTACAGGAGGCCAAATAGATGACCCAATCTGAGCTGCAATTGCCAAAGATGGTGATATTAAAAACTTTTGATGTGTTTTTGCTAGAAAATTCTTTATTTTTTAACATGTGTTGACAGGCACTACAATGACCACAAGGAAAACAGCCAACCAATGGATCACCAAATAACGTGGTTTGGACAGTCATCTCAGGTGTGTACCTCTTATAATGAGTAAGGCGAGAGTGTATAGTGCGTCCCCTGCGATATGAGAAAGCACATAGCTCTGGTAAAATCTCATTAAAGAATTCATGAGATTTTAATATGTCCCAGTGTCTATTGATGATTTCCCTGAATCTCGATGTATTGTTTCCATAAGTAGTTAGAAGCCTGATTGGTTGGACAGAATTAGAATAGTCATCTTGTTTCAAATGTTTATATTGTAATAGATTGGAACATGTAACATGGTTCGTCTGATCAATAGTGTTGGAAATATGATGCTTTGTATATCCACGGTTAATAAGCCTATTAGCCAAATCTTGTCTACAAACTTGATGTTGTTCTTGTGAAGACCATATGCGTTTCATGCGCAAAAACTGAGATTTAGGAATATTGCTGATAATGTGGCGTGGATGAGAACTAGTTGCATGAAGCAATGTATTATATTGAGGAAATTTTCTATGAACAGAGATGGCCAATGTATCGTCTGAAAGTCTTGAGACCACAACATCCAGAAAAACAATTTCTTGGTGCTCAATGTTGACAGTAAATTGTATGTCAAAGGGATTGTTATTCAAATAACCTACAAAATCAGCCACTTGGTCTTTGTTAGCACGCCACGTCATCCAGCAATCATCTAGATATCTTCTCCAGATATCTAAATAATTCATATAAAGATTCTGATGGACATCATATATATAGGATTGTTCGAAAAATCCCACAAATAAATCTCTAGTATATGGGGGCAAAAGATGCCCCCATTGCAGTACCCTTGATTTGCCAATATGGTTTTCCATCAAAATAGAAAATGTTTTTGCGCAGAACATATTCCGTAAGTTTCACCAAAAAATTATTGAAGCCAGTGGAATATAATTCCGATTTCTCCAACCAGTATGAAATAGCCAAAATACCAGCATCATGGGGGATACTTGTATATAAAGATGAAACATCCAATGTGCATAACCACCAGTGTGCTTCTAACTGAGAATCCTGGATTATGTTTAGAAATTCCGTAGTATCCTGAATCCTTGATCTGACCATAGGTAGTAATGGCTTCAGATAATAAGTAAGAAAAGCAGATAATAGTTCTGTTAAGGATCCTCTACCAGAAACAATAGGTCTACCTGGGGGATTGTTGGAATCTTTATGTATTTTTGGGAGAAGGTATAGGTATTGTGGCATGGGTTCATCTACTTTAAGTTGTTTGCCAACCTGTTTGGTAATGATACCCTCCTCAATTGCCAGATCTAAAAAGGAATCAATATGTACCTTAAAATTGGGTGTGGGATCTACAACCATTCGTATGTAATAACGAGCATCAGACAATTGTCTTAAAGCCTCCGCCTTATATTTAGAATGATCCATAACCACAATTCCTCCCCCCTTATCAGCTGGAGTGATCACAATGCCATGGTTATGTTGAAGCACGGAAAGAGCAAGTCTCTCAACCTGAGTAAGATTATTTCTGATGGGTTGATATAATGTTGAAAAATGTAAATCTTTCATGACACATTCTTTGAAGATGGACACATGTTTATCTATGGGTGGTGTAAAGGTAGATTTACCAAATTTGAAACCAGTAGATCTTTGAGTATTGTCATGACCTGAAAAAAATAGCTTAAGGTTTAACAATCTACAAAAACCATTAACATCTTGTAACAAATCATATTCGGAAACAGGTGCAGTGTAAACAAAATTGAGGCCTTTATTCAATACTTGGTAGTGTACAGGAGATAAGTTCAAATTATGAAATATTAAGAACATTATTTATTGTTTCACAATTTGTTGTAGTAAAGCCTGCAGAGTGGATGTTCCTATGCCTATTTCTGTGCTTCCTCCCTCCCCTTCATGTCTTGTGTCTAAAGGGGCCGGCTGCTTTCTCTTAGCAGCTGGGGACGCCTGGCGTGAGGGTACATCATAATCTGTAACAGATGAGGTCTCATCCTCTGATGTGCCACTAAATGTTGAGTCTGTCCTTCTCAGTATAAATCTTGGCCTTTTCCTGCCTTTATTGTTTTTGTTAGTTCTGTCAGTAAACCTAACATTCTTGGATGTGACAAAGGGTTTACCTTTGTCATAATCAGCTAAATCCCTATTGAATTTGTGTATTTTCCTCTTCATCAATTGTTGTTCTAAACTGGCTAAGTCTTTAGCTAAATCAGAAATATGTTCCTGAAAAAAAACTTCAGTTGCAAATGCTTGAGCTTCCAAACAAAATGTTTGAATTTCTGTTATTTGAGATTCAATTGTTCTCTCATAATAACTAGATAAGGTGTCAACAAAAAGCATGGAGGCCTGGTGTTGAGCAGAAGCCCAATCCTGTGACAACTGAGTATCAACATTTGACACAAGTGTTTGGAGACGGATCCTAAGACCTCTTGGTGTGATATCTTTAAGTTTGTAGGCCTTGAATAATTTCAAGTGCCAAATGTTTGATCTTAGGGACTTCATGTTTGTTTAATTTTTGAAAAACCGACCCACATCTCTGTCTACTATCAGCTGCACTGTTATTTGAATTATGTACATTGTTGGTATTGAAACCAAAAGCATCAAGGTTATCCTTATCAGCTGAAAGACCTTGCAAAATTCCACTCAAATCCATATCAAATAATGTGTCTTAATCCAACTCCTGACCCAAAGAATATTGCTATAACTTGAATCACCTATACTTATTGAGATGTGTGAGTGAGCACTGAGGTTTACCAAATATATAATAATTATTAGTGTTATTTATGTCCAATTCAACAACTTAAACAAACACCCACTGTATATAAAAGTATGAATGTCCATATATTACACTTGCCGCTTAATAGCAAACAAAAAGGTTTGTCTCAATGTCCCTTACAATCAGTGGTCAATCTATTCGGTATACAACTTCTGATAGCCGACACTTCATCTCTGCTAACATAAATGATGAATGAATGAATAAGCAAAAAAAGATTGTTTGGTCAGAGAATCTGACCATTCATCTCTGCCACCGTAAAGGACATATCAAAAAAAAAAATTGGAGATAACTCCTTTAAAATATTACACCACAATAAAAATATGGACTATTGGTAGATAGGTAGAAGGAAGTTTGTATATACAGATAGTAATACGCTAGGTTGCTGATATTGAATATTATTGTATCAATAAGTAAATAGCCTACAGTGCATAATCACACATAAATCAATAATAATAGAGAAACATATAAACCCTATGGGTATTTTAAACAGCAAGTCTAGTGAATCAAGAATAGAGTAGACACATTATATATTGTCAATTGAATAAATTGAGATGGAAATTATAAGTCATGATAAGCATAATTCAATATGCAGCACCTTAGTGGTCCGTTGTTGGCCTGTTACTAAATAATCAATAGAATAAATTTGCACTTGTAGGAAAATATCTAAATGTATAAAAAACAGCCAGAGTAGATGTAAAAATCACAATGACAAACAAATCTTATTTGCTCAAAATTTCAAAAGCAATCATATGCTGTTATTAATGAGATATAAATAAAAAATATTACCCTATCCAAGGAACATAACCAGAAATAAGTGGAACCTTCATATTAGTGAATGAACATCGTGAAGACCAAACCTAATTGCTAACACGTTTGCCATATTTATAATTATTAGATGGTTAGCAAACAAAACAGTGTCCCTTAGTTAAACTAGAATAGAGCCAAAACATTAATGTAACTCAAAAAGTAAGAGATACACTGTCTATGGAAATCAAAAATATATTGATTGACTGTATAAAGTCCAAAGCACAATGAGTCTCTCCAAAAATAATAGTCCCAAAAATTAGAATTCTGTCATATGTAGCGCACCTGCGATCACCGATCCCAGAATAATGTTCCAAATGGTAAAATGGTGCTCGAAATATCCCAAATTATGTTAAATTCAGATATAGTAAGTCTGCATGAAAAGCAGAACTTAAACACCAAAATCAAAAGTAATAGTCGCAACACAGTACCTGTAATGGTTTAAATACAAAAAAAAAAACGCCCCAAGTCTTCAAAAAAGTTCCAAACTCTGAAATTAAACCAAGTGTAAAATCCAACAGTCCTGTAGATCCAAATGCGTTTACCAAAACTGCAATGTCACTGTAATGCAAAAAGTAGGCCAAAAAATGTGTAATCAGGAAAATACCTTGTTTACACGAAAAATATTGTTGCAAGTAATCCAAAAAGGTTACAAATGTAGTAACGACTGCATGAGATGTCTTCAGCAATGTCACCAAAGGATTTTCGCCAACGCAAAAGCCAGGTTTGAGGAGCTAGATTGACGATGCGACCTGCAACCAGGCGTCCCCAGCGTGAAAGAAGCAGAAACAAACGGAACAACCCAAAGGCACGCATGTGGGACAAAGTGCTCGGTCCAAACCAAAGCAGTAGGTAAAACAAATTGTGGACCAGCACAGTGGTAAAGCAGGACAATAGTTTAGTTAAATTCAAAAAGTTGAAGCCATATAAATGGCTCACAACAACCAACAGACCGGTTTCGGCTATACAAAGCCTTCTTCAATGCTCATAAATTGTAACATAAAATTATGTAGCATCCAACATCCTGGTCTTAAATAGGAAAGATTTAAAGAGACATTACAAAATTAAGTATATAATGACAAATCCCTTAAAGTTAAATACTTATGAAAAATCTTCTGGTATTCCCTACATTTAAATATTAAAACTGAAAAGAAAACAAATTGGAACATATACATATGAGTGTAAATGAATAAAAATGAATCAAAATGCAACATTATAAGGAAAAATTAATTGGCATATTCAACATAATTATACATGAGGATAAAGAGTATATCTTATTAATATTATTATTAGGATAACTCACCTCTATACATAGTATACACTATACATAGTAGTTCGGCTGATAAGGGGGGAGGAATTGTGGTTATGGATCATTCTAAGTATAAGGCGGAGGCCTTAAGACAATTGTCTGATGCTCGTTATTACATACAAATGGCTGTAGATCCCACATCCAATTTTAAGGTACAGATTGATTCCTTTTTAGATCTGGCAATTGAGGAGGGTATCATTACCAAACAGGTTGGCAAACAACTTAAAGTAGATGAACCCATGCCACAATACCTATACCTTCTCCCAAAAATACATAAAGATTCCAACAATCCCCCAGGTAGACCTATTGTTTCTGGTAGAGGATCCTTAACAGAACCATTATCTGCTTTTCTTACTTATTATCTGAAGCCATTACTACCTATGGTCAGATCAAGGATTCAGGATACTATGGAATTTCTAAACATAATCCAGGATTCTCAGTTAGAAGCACACTGGTGATTATGCACATTGGATGTTTCATCTTTATATACAAGTATCCCCCATGATGCTGGTATTTTTGCTATTTCATACTGGTTGGAGAAATCGGAATTATATTCCACTGGCTTCAATAATTTTTTGGTGAAACTTACGGAATATGTTCTGCGCTAAAACATTTTCTATTTTGATGGAAAACCATATTGGCAAATCAAGGGTACTGCAATGGGGGCATCTTTTGCCCCCATATACGCAGATTTATTTATGGGATTTTTCGAACAATCCTATATATATGATGTCCATCAGAATCTTTATATGAATCATTTAGATATCTGGAGAAGATATCTAGATGATTGCTGGATGGTGTGGCGTGCTAACAAAGACCAAGTGGCTGATTTTGTAGGTTATTTGAATAACAATCCCTTTTGACATCCAATTTACTGTCAACATTGAGCACCAAGAAATTGTTTTTCTGGATGTTGTGGTCTCAAGACTTTCAGATGATACACTGGCCACCTCTGTTCATAGAAAATTTCCTCAATATAATACATTGCTTCATGCAACTAGTTCTCATCCACGCCACATCATCAGCAATATTCCTAAATCTCAGTTTTTGCGCATGAAACGCATATGCTCTTCACAAGAACAACATCAAGTTTGTAGACAAGATTTGGCTAACAGGCTTATTAACCGTGGATATACAAAGCATCACATTTCCAACACTATTGATCAGACGAACCATGTTACACGTTCCAATCTATTACAATATAAACATTTGAAACAAGATGACAATTCTAATTCTGTCCAACCAATCAGGCTTCTAACTACTTATGGAAACAATACATCGAGATTCAGGGAAATGGGACATATTAAAATCTCATGAATTCTTTAATGAGATTTTACCAGAGCTATGTGCTTTCTCATATCGCAGGGGACGCACTATACACTCTTGCCTTACTCATTATAAGAGGTGCACACCTGAGATGACTGTCCAAACCACGTTATTTGGTGATCCATTGGTTGGCTGTTTTCCTTGTGGTCACTGTAGTGCCTGTCAACACATGTTAAAAACTAAAGAATTTTCTAGCAAAAACACATCAAAAGTTTTTAATATCACCATCTTTGGCAATTGCAGCTCAGATTGGGTCATCTATTTGGCCACCTGTACCTGTTCTGCTTTTTATGTGGGTCAGACATCCAGGCCAGTTAAACTCAGAATTAGTGAACACTTCAGTGCGATAAGAAATAAAAGGTTGTCTAGTGCCCTATACAAACATACTACGGATCATCCCACTGCTGTTTTCAAATTTGTGATTATTGATAAGATTCAAATGCATAGGAATTTTAAAGTAGGTTGGCACACGAAGCTCAATAATATGGAAAACATGTGGATAATCAGATTAGGAGCATTGTTCAAACCTGGGCTTAATGAAATAGAATAATAATTGTTTAGTTTGTGTGTACTTAACCATCAATAATCCACACTCATTTTGATTGGCATTATTATTCCGGAACTACTATGTATAGAGGTGAGTTATCCTAATAATAATATTAATAAGATATACTCTTTATCCTCATGTATAATTATGCTGAATATGCCAATTAATTTTTCCTTATAATATTGCATTTTGATTCATTTTTATTCATTTACACTCATATGTATGTTTCAGTTTGTTTTCTTTTCAGTTTTGATATTTAAATGTAGTGAATACCAGAAGATTTTCCATAAGTATTTAACTTTAAGGGATTTGTCATTATATACTTAATTTTGTAATGTCTCTAAATCTTTCCTATTTAAGACCAGGATGTTGGATGCTACATAATTTTATGTTACAATTTATAAGCATTGAAGGCGGCTTTGTATAGCAGAAACCGGTCTATTGGTTGTTGTGAGCCATTTATATGGTTTCTACTTTTTGAATTTAATTAAACTATTGTCCTGCTTTACCACTGTGCTGGTCCACTATTTGTTTTACCTACTGCTTTGGTTTGGACCAAGCACTTTGTCCCACGTGTGTGCCTTTGGGTTGTTCCAATGGTTGCAGCCAGAGCCATGAATATCTGTGAAGCACAGATGCAAATGCAGCAGATCTCGCAGAGGCCTCTGCTGCATCATAACTACATCTAATGGAGTGTCTGACTACTTGGTTGTCAGGGTCAGCTTTGATGCTACTTCTGTCTTGATGGGAGAGTCAGGCAGGGAGGATAGAAGTGTAGATGCTTGGGATACCAAGTCCAGGACATACTTAATCATATGGATTTGCTAATTAACGGCTCTGAATGCTTGGGTGGAAGAGGTATAAACCTTCTTACCCAGCCTGTCCATCCTCTTGCTATCCTTGTCAGTAGGCAGAAGGGACAAGGATGGGATCAATCTTGACTGCTTGTCAGGGGCCACAGCTATAACTGCAGTGTCCGCCAAGGGGGTTTCACTGGAAATTTGTAGTCATCAGGCACCTTATAGAAACAATCCGGTCTCTTAGGAGCAGCTGGTTGAGAATCTGGATTTTTAGATGTAGAAGCAAATGTGTCTAGGTATGCAGGAGTAATTGGGGGATGGCAGATGGATAGGGAGATTCAACCTGCAGCAACTCAAAGTATATTTTTTGAGTTTCAGTCACTTGGGAAGTATCCCATTTAAAATATTCTTTCATTTTAGTAATGGTCTCTCCAAAAGTGATATCTTCTAGAGGAGAGTCGCCTTCTATGGATTCCTCATCTAGGGAATAGTATTCCAAAGGAGAGGCTATTTGAGATGAGTAAGTAATAGACTCATCTGATGATGATGAGAAAACATCCTCCTCTTCTTCCTGAGGAGTGGGAGGGAGAACAGAAGTAGCTGAAACAGGCATAGGACTAAGCACTTAATACAGAAGAGGTAATAAGAGATCTGGGGACCCAGGTAGATAGTAATCTCTCCTTTGACAATCATATTGCCAAAGTAGTTAGGAAATCCTTCTATGTAGCCCATCTAATTACTAAAGGGTTCACATCTAGAAATAAAGAGGTTATAGTGCCCCTCTACTCGTCACTCATCACACCCATCATAGAGTAAAATGCCCCATTTGGAATGTACCTCACAAGACACTTCAAACAGCTGGAAAAACCACAAAAGTACCTCACCAAGACGATTACTAGCCTCAAACATATGTCCTATGCAGTCAGACTGAAAAAACTCCGGCTGTACTCAGTGGCATATTGCTTACTCAGAGGTGATCTCTGCCTGACTTACAAAGCCATGTCCAACTCAGAATTGATGGACATGCTCCACCTAAAGAACTCCAAGTCACTGTGAGCCACTTGTTCTAGTGAGCTAAACCTCACCATAACAATAAATAGAACATGCTGGAGGGATAGATTCCTGTCACAGAGACTCCCCATGCTTTGGAACAAAATTCCTAACTACATTAGGCCGAGCCCCTCACGAACACTCTTCAAGAGAAACCTTGACAAGTGGATGGGTAACAGAAAATATACCCCTGGGATCACTTCATTGGCTTTTTTTGACAGAGGCTCAGTTAATTAATCAATGGGGCGGCAAAAGCTGACACACACTGGCTAGGCTTATAAATGCCCACAGGCAGATAGCCTAGTACCTATCTATGAACCTATGACAGTGGAGGGTGAGGAGACTGGCATCAAGGACTGAGTAAATGATTGCCACTCAGGAATTCCTTCTGAAGAGGAAGAAAGATGTTTGTTTTTTTGCTTTCTTTTCAAAGGGATAGCTTTGGGAGAAGGCCTAGTTACAGGGGCCTGAGCTAACGGACATGATTTGGATTCCTGCATACCAAACGGGCATCTGGTGGAGCCTGGTTCCTCCTTGGCTTTGGTAGTAACCGATGTCTGAGTTACCTCTGGGGACGTGCTGGCCGGTACTTCAGAAGCAGCTTCCTCAAGGGGAGATGACAAAGCAAATGGCTTTAGCGGGTGTCCCTCAACCCCTAAATCAGCAGCTGGTGGGACGTCCAATGATAGAGGGGTAGCAGCAGTAGGCCGTAAAAGTTTGGCCTTTTTTTGTGGTGGCTCCACTTGGGCAGCCAACTTGGGATTTATCCTAAGTGCTAACTTTTTAAGTCTCTGGTTTTCCAGGTATGGCTTAAGAGCGGCTAGACAGCTTCTAAGTGTTTAGTGGAGAAAGGATTGGCAAATGGCGCAGAACGTATAATCATACTTCAGGCCTAAACAGAATGCACAATGGTCATGGGTGTCCTTATGCAGAATTTGATGTCCACATCAGTATTTACCCTTCTTAGCAGACATCGGCTAAGAACAAAATAGCTAATCAAGCTATTGCAATAATAATTTTAAGAATTCCACAGCGGGGTACTTAGGTTTAGACATATTCATAGTAGAGGAGCAATGCGATCGATCTGACGTTCGACTGCAGCAGAAACGTTCTGAGGTCTGTGTGTACAGACATCACATTTAAAGCCCCTGGTTTATGGCCTTGCGTGTGACGTCCCTCGCACCAACAGCAACCAGGCTTAAGCTTTTGTATAGGAGCTGACGTTCGAGTCACCTGAGGCAGAGAATCCCACAGTAAAACTTCTGAAACATGGGAATAGAAGGACATTAGACTTTACGTGATGCTGAAGAGACAACAACCTGTCTGGAGGCAGGAACACCCTGCCCTATATCATATCCAACTGAGAACCTATGAAGTCCAACACTTGAACAGGTACCAAGTTCGACTTGCCAAGATTTATCATGATGTCCAAGGAAGGGGCTAGTTGGAGAAGATAATCCCTGGCCTGAATCAGTTGATGTTTGGAGGGAGCAGAAAGGAGCCACTCGTCCAGGTAGGGAAAGACCTGAAACCCCTGCAGCCACAGGTGAGCCGCCACAACCACCATCACTTTGGTAAACATCCGGGGGGTCATGGTGAGTCCAAAGGAGAGCACTCTGAACAGAAAAAGATTGGCTCCCAGCCAGAAGCGGAGGAACTGTCTGGAACATCTGCTCATCTTGATATGACAGTACGCGTCATGAAGGTCCTCCGAGCACATCCAGTTGCTCATCTGCAGAAAAGGCAGAATGGACTGAAGGGTGACCATCTGAAACTTCATCTTGGCAACGGACAGGTTCAGGGTAGAGAGATCCAGGATGGCTCTTAAGTCCCTCGTTTTCTTTGGCACCAAAAAGAACCTGGAATAAATGCCTGATCTGGACTGGTCTGGGGGGACGGACTGGATGACTTGCTTTTTGAACAGCCTGACAATCTCTACAGCTGCCTCCTCCCTTTGACTGGGTGGAACGTCCGGCAGGAATTTTGTCGGAGAGGGAGGGTGAAGGAATGGGATGGAATCACCTCTGGATATTATTTGCAGCACCCAATGATTGTTATATACACCACAAGGTTATACCTCCAACAAAAAAGAAAATACACCAAAAAGCTTTTAAGCATAGTAAAGAAGAGTAGAGGTATAGCCAAAAGAAGTCAGGGGGCTGGAGGGAGGGTAAGCAGGACTGCAACAGTGAATACACTCGAACATCTACATTTATGGTAAGTGTACACAACTGTACTATGTTCTTTGTGTTTCACTGTTGCAGTCATCACTTTTGGGTAGATTCCCAAAGCTAAGGATGGGAGGAGGAATTTAGATAGCATTAGGATCAGCTATAAGGCCCTGCAAGACTGCAGTGGCAAAACCAGCTCTGGATTTAGAGAAAATTGGTAAATGGTAATGCTTGGTGAAAGTATGTACAAAACTCCAGGTAGCAGCTTCTAGGATGCCCCTGGTACGGACACCTCTGAGAAAGGCTGTAGAGGTAGATGCAGCCCTGGTAGAATGTGGTCTTATCCCCTATGGGATAGGTTTTACATGGTGCTTATAGCAGAAATGAATGCAATGGCCTATCCATTTAGAAATGGTTTGCTTTGAAATGGCCTTCCACTCTGCCCCTGCAGCAAATGCCAGCAGCAGATTTCCTGAAAGGTTTAGTTCTGTCCAAGTAAAATCTAAGTTGTCTGTGCACATCTAAGGAGTTAAGTATCTGTTCCCCTTTCTTCTGTGGATTAGAAAAGAAAGTTGGCAAATGAATGGACTGATTAAGAGCCACACTGGATACTACCTTGGGCATGGAGGGATTGGTCCTGAGGGACACCCCGTCCGCATGAAAGATGATGAAAGGCTCCACTGCCATAAGGGCCTGTAATTCAGACACCCTTCTTGCTGAAGTGATGGCTAAAAGGAAGGCTGCTTTCCAAGAAAGGAATTTCAACTCTGCATTTGCAGCTGGCTCAAAAGGAGGTAGAGTAAGTTTTTCCAATACAAAGTTAAGGTCCCAGGCTGGAATAGGGGCTCTCCTGGGTGGTCTTAAGTTTTTGGCCCCTCTGAGGGACTGCTTGAGCAGTGGAAGAGAGAAGAGAGGTGGTTCTGTGTTGTAATGAGCTGAAATGGCTGAGGCATGAATTTTGGAGGAAAAGGAAAGGCCCTTGTGAAGCACCTCAGTTAAGTACTGAAGAATCTGAGGTAAATTGGGTGCTGCTGTGCCCATCCCCTTGAGTTTGGTTCCAGGCACAGAATCTTTTCCATTTTTCAGCATAATATTTTCTAGTACTAGGCCTCCTTGCCTCCAAAATGACATCCAACACTTGTTTACTGAGGGATGGTAACGGAGAGATTAGGTAATTAGCCAGGCTGCCAGGTTCAGGGTTTGAAGCTGAGGGTGCAGAATCTGGCTCTCCTGCTGACAACAGGGTAGGGGTCTGAGGCAGGTGCCATGGAGCCAGCAGTGATAAACTGCGCAAGAGGGGGTACCAGTGTTGGCATGGCCAGTCTGGTGCAATCAGTATCATCCTTGGTTTGTCCTGTTTGATCTTTAGTAGTACACTTTGGAGTGGAGGGGCAGAGGAAGAAAGGCATAAACTGATATATTTTTCCAGCTGAAGGACAGAACATCCACTTTCCAAGCTTGTTTGTGGGGAGTCCTTAAGCAGAACTTGTCCAATTGGTAGTTCTGAGGGGAGGCAAACAGGTCTATATCTGGGCTCCCCCATTTGTTTATCAACATGTTGAAAGTCTTTGATTCCAGTTTCCACTCGTGTGGGTCCATGAGATTTCTGCTTAGTTCGTCTGCCAGTGTATTTAGTTTTCCTGGCAGGAATTGAGCCTGTAGATGCACTTGGTAGCTCAAGGCTGTGTTCCACAGAGCCATGGCTAGTCTGCAGAGGGAGTAAGAATGGGTACCCCCCTGCTTATGTACCACATAACAGTGGTGTTGTCCATCTTTACCATTAATTGTCCTGGAAGAATGTTGTCCTTGAAGGCTGTCAGAGCATTCTGTACAGCTAACATTTATTTTTGATTGATATGCAGGTGCATTTGACTTGGGTTCCATTTGCCCTGAATGCACTTCCCTGCCAGGTGAGCCCCCCCATGCATAGTTTGATGTGTCTGTTGTTAGGGTTTGGGCAGCAGGGGGTAGAGTGAATGGTAGTCCCTTGTTTTGGTGGCAGGCCTCTGCCCACCAAAGGAACTCTAACTGTAGGCAAGGTATGACAGGAATCATTGCTTCTAGATCCTGAGAATGTTGACACCATAGGCTTTTTAGATACCACTGTAGTTTCCTCATATGCAGTCTTGCATATGGAATTAGTAGAATGCAGGAGGCCATGAACCCCAAGGCTTGCAGTATTTGCCTTGCAGATAGCAGGGTTTTTGTGGCCATTAGTTTGAAGTAAGTTGTCAAATTAATTTGTTTCTCTGGTGGGAGGAAAGCCATCTGGGATGCTGTGTTCAAGCTTGCTCCCAGAAATACAATTTGTTGACAGGGTACCAGATGTGTTTTCTTTTCATTTATGGTGTACCCCAGACAAGTTAGTATCTTTTGTACAAATGCCAGATGATTCAAAAGTATGTCCAGGCTTTCTGCCTGAATTAGACAATCGTCCAGGTATATTTGAATATTTCTTTGCCTGCAAAATGCAATGACTGGAGTTAGGCAGTTTGTGAATACCCTGGACACAGTAGACAAGCCAAAGGGCAGTGCAGAGAACTAATAGTGCATGTAGCCTGCTTTGAAGTATAAGCATCTTCTGCAAGATTCACTGATTGGGATGTACAGGTAGGCTTCCTTTAAATCCAGTGTTGCCAATCAGGCATCTTTGCCTAGCATAGGAAGTAACTGGTGAAGAGTTGGCATCTTGAATTTTGGGAGCACCAAAAAGGTGTTTTAAGATAGAAAGGTCTAGGATAGAATGCCATGAGTTGTCTTTTCTGGGTACCAGGAAAAGTCTTGAGTAGAAACCTTGTCACTTTTCCTCTTCTGGTACAGTTTGAATAGCCTTTATGCTTGAGAGAGCGAGTACTTGCTTTTGAGCCTCTGCCCACTGATTTGGGGGTAGATCTGGCCAACCGTTTGGGGTTGGTAATGTGTGGAAGTGAAATCTGCATCCTTGGGAAACTATATTTAAAACGCATTTGTCTTGGGTAATGAGTTCACAGTTTTTTGCCTGCAGAGCAATCTTCCCCCCTAAAGGAGCAGTCAGTTGAGAAGGGCTTGGAAGTTTTAAAGTTAAGTCATTGAGACAGTTTACCATAGGGGGGAGTCTTACTACACCCTGATTTGGAAGTGGGAGCCCTCCCACTGCTTAGTCCTGTGCGTACCCTGGGACTGAAGCATGAGAGTTCTGCTGGTTCTGGTTTTGGACTGAGAAGACCTGGAAGAGGCAGGAAAAGACCAATTCTTAGAGGGCCAATGCCTACTAAATCTTGGAGGCTGTACCTGCAGGAAATTTTTAACAGTTTGCATAGATTTAGTTTTCCTACAACTTTTTAAGGAACTTCTTCTGCTTTGTTGCCAAACGGGCAGTCCTGATTTAAAGGAGCATCCAACAATTTAGCTTTAAAATGATCTGGCAAAGATTGCTCCTTAAGCCAAGCATGCCTTCTAAGTACAGACCCATTGACAGCAGCCCTGCAAGATGCCTCTAGTGAATCAAAACCACATTGCAAAGTATGCTTTCTAACCTATTCAGCAGAATGCATTAAATCCTGTAAATCCTTATTTTCAGCAGTGTCAGGAATCAACATCATTTTCTGTTTAAGCAATCCAATAATATGCTGCTGATACTTTAACATATGAAACTGGCAGTTTAAGGCCCTAATGGCCACAGTTGCATAAGTGTATACCTTCTTACCCCATCTATCCAGTGCCCTGGAGTCTTCTATCGGGGGGGGGGGGTAGGATTTTTGGCAGTAGTAGCCTTAATTCCCTTGGGTCCCTGTGAAATGGTCTCAGGATCCGCAGTAGGATTTTTAAAAAGGAAATTGTGAGAGTCAGGAATGCTGTAATATCGATCAGGTTTTCTGGTAGCAGGAGGTAAAGTGTCAGGGGCCGAGCTAGATTCCGAAAAGGCATAATCAACAATGTCTAGTACAGCAGGGATAGCTAAAGGCCTGTGTTGGGGCATGAGTAAGAAATCCCTAAGCCTCTTTTTGGCTTTCCCAGCGAAAGTGCTCCCTAAGAGTATGCAGGATTTCACCAAAAGAGAAATCATCTGGGGGGGGGGGGGCAGAGAGAGAATAGAGTCCTCTGCATCAGAATCTTCATAGGTAGATCAGGGTAAATCCTGGTCATCAGAGGAAACAGAAATTTCAGAAGTATCATAAGCAAATTCAGTCCTAGGTCTTTTAGAGGGGGAAGGTTGGCTTCCCCTGATTAAAGTAATAAGGTCTTCAGCCATTCTTATTTCAAGTTTTAGGTCTTGAAGAAGACGATGGCGTCGGTTTAACTTGCAAGTCAGTAGGCCTGAAAACACCCTCAAAAGCTGGTGCCTGCACAGCGACTCTGGACCCATCCAAGGTAGAGACATCCGCAGGTTCCACAGTTGAAGAATCTTGTGGCATACCGGACTCCAAATGGGTCTCAGTAGAGGCCTGCGAATCTGAAGTAGTGGGTATCAGGGGCTGCGAAAGCGCCTCACTGAGTACCGGCGAACTGGCGACTGGCTTAGGAGAAGAGTCGTCGGCAGCTTTGGACCTAGGCGGCCCTGTCTATCTTTGTGTTTTTTTGGAACGTCGGCAGTCGGATGGCTTACTGAAGATATTTCTGGATAATTGAACAGAGTACCAAAATATTTAGAACCGCAAATATACCAAAAACGAACAGTTCGTTGCTCAAGTAAGGCACAAACCCGACAGCAAGGTACGTTGTGGTCAGGGCCTAGGCAAGGAATACAGTACGAATGAAAATCTTTGTGAGGTATTTGTTTTCCACAAGAAATACAATTATTGACTTTTACTGACATTAGTTTAGAGCAAGAAAAAGTTTCCCCAATGGGGTACTTAGCTTTTAGTTTTAGACTTTGGTTCTGAAACTCAAAACGGAAATTTCAGGAGTAGGTCTACCGGCACTTGCAAAGTGCTTCTGCTTCGGACACCGTACGGCAAGAAAGACTGATGTAATGGCGTCGGCTGCATGCTTTATACCCCTGACTACTTGACGTCATGGAAGATGAGACAGCAACCTACGCAGGACCCAAGACTTTGATAATCAGGCCGACTGAGGGCTACTGCAAACAGATAACCCAAATGTGATGACTGCAACAGTGAAAACACGAAGAACATCTGGTTTTCCTTCATAGAAATGGCATGTATGTGATTTGGTAAAACTGCTTTTCTGACAGTAACAGCATGCACTGGTAAAACTAATTTCTCTCACAGTGACAGAGTGACATTTTTAGGAATAGCATAAAAAATACAGAGCCTGCAAATGCAGGAAGAAATAAGAATGCGCTTGCATGACGTATTGTATTTCTAAATGATTTGATTAAAATGTGCTGTTGTAAAACAAGAAGTAATATACTTCTGAATGTTTTTGTTGTTTTTCCTTCACAGCAACAGAGGTTTGGTTATCATAACAACTAGGGTTGCCACCTCTCTGTTTTTTTTTTTCCTGGACTATCCAGAAATTAAATTGATTCTCCGGTAGCCTGGAAAACACAGTACAAACTCGGTATTCTGTTTCAAAAAAGTAAACAGACTATTGGAGTTTAAGTCCGCTGATTTACTATGCCTTTTTTTTTTTTTTTTAAAACAGAAAAGCATAGTAAATCGGCTGAAAGCAGGAATGGGAAAAGAGGGCGTTCCCATCTACTGATGTCATAGTGACATCACAAAATGTGAGATGTGGGTGGGAGATGGTGGTTGGAATGGGTGGCATTAGGGGTGATGCAAGGGGGTGTGGCCTTACTTCGGTTTTAGCCACAATGAAAGGTGGCAACCCTATAACAGTGTGATATTTTTTAGAAGAGCATGTGATGCATTCGCTTAAAGAATGTGCTTGTGTGGAACAAAAAAAATATTATACTTCTGAATGTTTTTTTAACAAACAGCATTAACAATAGAGGCTTACGGAAATATTCTACATAGTTGAATGTATACAGATAGTTAAGCTAAAGGAAAATGGCCAACAGCAGGAAAAAGTTACAAACTATCCTATCAATGAAAGAACGTTTCTGTATGCTGAGAAATGGTTTTCTCTGGATGAGCATGGCTAACACAAAAGAAAATGTTACAGACTATCCTATCAATGAAAGAACATTTCAACCTGCTGAAGGGACTGGTTTTCTCTGGATGAGACAAGAATGCAGACAAAGAAGGCTTCAATACAGGAAAAGAATGTTTTCATCAAGGACAAAGGTTTGAAACTATAAAGGTGGCTGTAGAATACTTTTGTGATGGACATGTTTGTAATCCAAGTCAGCTGAGGAAGTGCAGTGTATCTGACATTTATATATGTGTTATAAAGAAAATGTTTTTAATCTCACAGTAGTGCTTGGTTGTCTTGATTCAATAAATCTGTCAGCAATTATGAACATACAGCTTTTACTGTCTGCCTGTGTGAAATGCTACTAATTTCAATTTAACAAGACATGTGTGCTGTTAATTTCAATTTAACAGAGATAGTCACTTTGATATGGAAGAGATAATTTTTAACAGAAATGCTGCCTTTTTAAATTTATCTCATTCATCAATCTTAAGGTTTGCAGCAAAGCAGCCAGTGTCTCTCCCTTTAAGATCCAGTCATCCTCCTACCTTGTCAAAGTACACAGTTGTCTCAAACCATGACACATTTGGCTTGAGGTGAATGAAGTGTTAAAGACATGGGGCAAGCAAGTTTAAAATGTAACATTTAGTTGTATTATTAGCTGCAAGTAAATCATCAGGACCACCTGCACTGGGCACCAAGAGGAATAGTTCAAACAGCACGCTCCTAAAACACAGCAAGTTGCCATCTTATCCACAGGTGAAATTCCTGGACAGGACCTGCAACATTTCTAGTATAACCAAGTACTAGACAACCTGCAACTATATCCCCTACATAGGTCATCATGCAGCAATAAGAAAGTACAGTTTTGTACCTACCATAAATGTAGATGTCCGAGAGGTATGCATCTGCAGTCCTAACATATGGGTTGTCCTGCCTCAGGCAGCCCTTCGGTCGGCCGGATTCCAAAGTCTGGGTCTGGCCTCAGCTGATGTCACACTTCACCCGACGTCATAGCTGCTGTGAATTGGGTATAAAGGCATCAGCCAACGCCATTTTCCTCAGTGTTTCTTGCCCCAGATGCCAGGTGCCTTCTAGGAAGGCTAAATTTGGATAAATGCAAATGTTTCCAAACAGTAGAGAGCACACAAAAATAAACATGTATATACATATATACAAACAAATACACCATAATAGATTCCCCCAGCTAGCTACAAGATGGGCAAACACCCTAGGAGTACCACAGAGGGGAAGTAGGGTGGGTAATCCTGACTGCAGATGCATACCTCTCGGACATCTACATTTGTCTACCATAAATGTACCATCTACATTTATGGTAGGTACAAAACTGTACTATGTCCTTCAAGGATGCATCTGCAGTCCTAACATATGGGTAGAATACCATAGCCAAACTGGGGGAGGAGGCACTAAGATGATTATGGTGTAGTTAAGATCCCTTGCAAAACAGCAGTTGCAAAACCTGCTCGGGATCTGGAGTATAAAGGTAGATTATAATGCTTGGCAAATGTATGCACGGAGCTCCAAGTAGCAGCTTCTAAAATGTCTTTGGTAGCCGCCACTCGTAAGAAAGCTGTAGTAGTGGCTGTAGCCCTTGTGGAGTGAGGTCTGATGTTTTCTGGAGTTGTCTTTCCATGAAAGGAGTAACAAAATCTAATGCAATTTCCTATCCATTTTGAGATTGTCTGTTTTGAAATTGCTTTTCCTTCCATTCCTGTTGCATATGCTACTAGAAGCTGGTCAGTTTTTCTATTGTTCTTGGTTCTGTGCAATTGTCTGTGCACATCCAAGGTATGTAGTAGTCTTTCCCCCCTGTTCTGTGGGTTGGGGAAGAATGTTGGTAGGTGGATTGCTTGGTTCAATGATACCCTGGAGACCACCTTTGGCATAAAAGTGGGGTTAGTTCTCAAGGACACTCTATCCTGATGGAAGATAAGGAAAGGCTGTACTGCCATTAATGCCTGTAATTCAGAAACCCTTCTTGCTGAAGCGATTGCAAGTAGGAAAGCAGTTTTCCAAGATAAGAACTGTAATTCTGCTGTTGCTGCTGGTTCGAAAGGGGGAAGTGTTAACTTTTCCAGCACAAAGTTAAGGTCCCATGTAGGCAAAGGTGGCTTCCTTGGAGGCTTTACATTTTTAATTCCTCTCAGAAACTGCCTGAGTAGAGGATGAGAGAAGACTGGAGGATCCATGTTGTATTCTGCTGAAATTGCTGATGCATGAATCTTAATGGAGGAGTAAGACAGGCCATTGTGGAAAAGCTCTGCTAAATATTCCAGGATGTTAGCTATGTTTGCTAATGAAACATTTTCTCCTTTTGCTGCACTCCAAATGAGGTATCTTTTCCATTTGGCTGAATAAGTCTTCCTTGTGGAGGGTCTGCGAGCCTCCAGGATAATGTCTTTAACCCTCTTAGATAAATCTGGGTTATTTTGTTTTATGTAATATTCCAAGCAGCTAGCTGTAGTGTTTTCAAGTTTGGATGTAGGATCTTGAAGTTGTTCTGTGTTAGCAGCAAAGGAACTAGAGGTAGAGGCCATGCGTGTGTCCGAGACATACTCCTCAGTAGCGGGTACCAATGCTGCCTCGGCCAGTCTGGAGCTATCAGGATGATCCTTGGGTGATCCTCTTTGATTTTCAGTAGCACTTTGTGCATCAAAGGAAGAGGTGGGAATGCATATGCTGTCAGGTTTTCCCAACTGAAGGATAGGGAGTCCACCTTCCAAGCAAGCGGGTGGTATGTCCTTGTGCAGAATTTCCTCAATTGGTGGTTGTGTGGGGATGCGAACAGGTCTATTTCTGGTAGTCCCCATTTCTTTGTAATGGATTTGAAGATGTCTGGATGCAGCATCCATTCGTGGGCATCCGTGGTAGTTCTGCTTAAGGTGTCTGCTAGTATATTTTCTTTTCCTGGCACAAATATGGCCTGGAGCTGAATGTTGAGGTTCAGGGCCACATTCCACAGGTCCATTGCCATCCCGCATAGAGGATATGAGTGTGTGCCTCCCTGTTTGTTGATATACCACATGACTGTGGTGTTGTCCGTCCTTATCAGCAAATTACCCTGCTTAAGAAACGGTCTGAATGTCTGAATTGCCTGTTTCACTGCCAGCATCTCTTTTTGATTTATGTGTATGTTCAGCTGGTCTTGTGTCCATAGGCCCTGTATACACTTGTCCACCATGTGTGCCCCCCAGCCTAGGTCTGAGGCGTCCGTGGTGATAGTCTGGCTTGGGCGAGGTTTGTGGAAAGGCAGTCCTCTGTTCAACTGACAGGCCTGAGCCCACCACAGGAATTCTTGCTTCAGGCATGGAATTATTGGAATCTGGGCTTCTAGACTGTGCTTGTGTTGAGACCATATATTCCTTAGGTACCATTGCAACTTCCTCATATGCAGCCTGGCATGTGGAATCAATATTATGCAGGATGCCATGTAACCCAGGGCTTGCAGGACTTTCCTTGCTGTAAACTGGTTCTTTGTTGTTAATGCCATGAAATAGAGTGGTAGCTGCTTTTGCTTTTCTGCTGTGAGAAATGCCATCTGATTTGAAGTGTCCAGTTCTGCACCCAAGAATGTTATCCTTTGGGATGGTACCAGTCTTGACTTTTTCATGTTGACTGTGTATCCCAGGGCTTGCAGTAGTTGTATAACCTTTTCCAAATCTTGTGTTAATTTGGTCTTGTTGTCCGCTTGTATTAGGCAGTCGTCCAGGTATGGATAAATCTGAATTCCCTGAAGCCTGCAATGAGCAATTACTGATGCCAGGCATTTCGTGAATACTCTGGGCGCAGTAAATAAGCCAAAGGGCAATGCTGAGAATTGATAATGCTCTGATCCTGCAAGAAATCTGAGGTATCTTCTGCAATCTGGTCGTATAGGGACGTGCAGGTATGCCTCCTTGAGATCTAGAGTCACCAGCCAAGACTCCTTGCCCAGCATGGGAAGAAGTTGCTGTAGGGTCAGCATTTTGAATTTTGGAACAATGAGGTATGTGCTCAGAGCGGACAGGTCGAGAATAGGCCTCCATTGATTTTCTTTCCTTGGTACCAGGAAAAGTCTGGAGTAAAATCCTTGTCCTTGTTCCATAGGCGGCACCTTTTCTATAGCTCTCATCCTTAGTAAGAGGTTGATTTGCCCTAAGAGCGTTTGTTTTTTGGTTTGGAGGTAGGTTTGGCATTCCTCTCTTTTTTGGTAGAGTGTGGAAGTGAAACCTGTAGCCTTTGTCTATTGTCTGTAAAATCCATTTGTCTCCTGTAATGTAATGCCAGTTTATGGAAAATAAGGCTAGCTTTCCGCCTAAGGGTGCTTCCAGTTGTTACCTGGTAGGCGGTATCAGAGTCAAGTCATTGTGTCTGTCCTGTGGAAGTGGTAGTAGCTGGATCTGTGGCAGTACTTCTCTGGTTGTTAGGCTGCCACTGACATCCCCTGTAGGCACCTCTGGATTGACCTCTGCCTCTTGGGCGCCTATTTCTGCCTCTCTGTGCTCTGGAGGTGTCTGGAAAGGACCAATTCTTCGAAGGCCAATTTCTACTAAACCTCGGAGGCTGGACCTGTAAGAAATCCTTGACTGTTTGGACAGATTTTGCTTTTTCTTCCACCTTCTTTAGCACTTGCTGTGCAGGGGAGCCAAACAAATTTTGTTTCTCCATGGGAGCATCTAGGAGCTTTGACTTTACATGGTCTGGTAAGGATTGCTCTTTTAACCATGCATGCCTTCTGATCACTGTTCCAGTCATAGCTGATCTAAAGGAAGCCTCCAGTGCATCATAGCCGCATTTTAAGGAATGATTACTGACCTGCTGAGTGTTATGTACCAAATCCTGAAGGGACTTACGGTCTATAGGTTCAGGAGAGGACAGTTTTTTATTTAGCTGATCTAACAAAAATTCCTGATACTGAATCATGTGGAATTGACAGTTTAAGGCCCTAGCCAAAAGAGTAGCAGAAGTATAAACTTTTTTACCCCATCTCTCTAATGCTCTAGATTCTCTTTCAGAGGGGAGGGGGTTTTTGGCAGAGGCAGCTGCTACAGCTTTGGGGCCCTGTGAAATGGTTTTAGGATCTGCAATAGGAGCCTTATACAAGTGATAGTGAGTGTCCGGGACCCTATAATATCTGTCGGGCTTAGCAGGGGCCGGGGGAAGAGAGTCAGGGGCAGTACAGGCATCATTAAATGCATCATCCACAACTGTAAGTACTGGAGGAATGGCTAAAGGCCTATGCTGTGGTAAATGTAAAAAGGTCCTTAGCCTTTTCCTTGAATCTGAAAAATCCTGGCCCTGCCATTGAAATTGCTCTCTCATAGCATGTAAGGTTTCCCCAAAAGAAAATTCCTCAGGGGGAGAGGCAGAAGGAATGGAATCTTCTGCATCAGAATCCTCATAGGGAGAATAAGGGCCTTCTGGAGGATTTGAGTTTTCTGAATCATCCGAGGAATAGTCTGTAGAAACTGGATCTGGGGGCTCAGCTCTAGGCCTCTTCTCTGGAGGTGGTTGAGAGGCCCTGTCTGGGTGAGGTTGGGATCCCCTGATCAAAGAAATGAGATCCTCAGCCAGGCTGAACATTTGGGAACTAGAGGTAGGCCTGCGTGAGGGGGCTTTAGCAGGCAAGGCCTTAGAAGTTTTAGCTGCTTTAGCCCTAGAGAAAGCCTTGATAGACATAGATGCAGGTGGCCTAGCAGCTCCACGTGCAGGAGTAGATATGTCTAAAGGAATAGTATCTGATAAATCCTGGGTGACTGCTACAGCAGGAGAAATTTCAGTAGCAGATTCAGCCAAGCTGTGTGAGGCCTCGGCTGTCGGAGGTATGCTTTCGGCCGAAGGAAGAACCGAGGACTCGGTTTCAGCCGAAACCATGACACTCGCGGTTGGCTTAATCGTGGTTTCGGCCGAAACCGCGGACCGCGAGTCGGTCCTTTTCCTTACGCTTTTTAGCTAAATGTGAAGCCGGAGTCTCCGACGGCATTTTGTAAGCAAAAGCGGGGCCAAAAAACTCCTCTGCAAACTCCAACCGACGTCTAAGTGTCCGTCGGTTGAAGGAAGCACAGGCTAGACAAGCTGATACGTCGTGGTCTGGGCCTAAGCAAGGAAGGCAGTAAGAGTGAAAATCCTTATGAGGTATTTGTTTCCCACAAGTTAAACAATTATTTACTTTTTCTGACATCGGCTGAGGCAAGAAGGAGTCCCCAACGGGGTACTTAGCTTTTTAGAAGTCTTCGGTAGTAGAAATCTCTGGATCTGACCGACCGGCACTTGCGAACAGCTTCTGCTTCGGGCACCGCGCGGCAAGAAAGACTGAGGAAAATGGCGTCGGCTGATGCCTTTATACCCAATTCACAGCAGCTATGACGTCGGGTGAAGTGAGACATCAGCCGAGGCCAGACTCAGACTTTGGAATCCGGCCGATCGTAGGGCTGCCTGAGGCAGGACAACCCATATGTTAGGACTGCAGATGCATCCTTGAAGGACATCAGACTTTGCTCCTTCACCCCTGAACTCTGTGATAAGGCATGGGCTGAGTTGGAATGGCAGGAAAGCATACAGAAATCTCCCATCCATCAAAGCACCATTGAAGTATTGGTCTGTGGCATGGGAGATTTTTGTATGCTTTCCTGACATTCCAACGTGGGCCATGCCTTTGTCACAGAGTTCAGGGGTGAAAGAACAAAGCCAGTTCTTACTGCTGTGACTAGGTAGGGGATACAGCTGCAGGTTGTCTAGTACTGGGAGTGGGGAATCACAGTCTACTGAGAGGCAAACAGGTCAGTTTCTGGAGTGCCCCACTTCTGAAGATATGAACAAGGCAAGGACTCAATCTGGAAACTCAGGAAAAGAAATGGGGAAAGGGTAAACAGACTCTGCTAGGATATTCACCTTACCTGGGTTGGGTTGAGCAAGTGAAGAGTCCATCTACAGATTCTCCTCTGCTAACAGGTATTCACCTTAACACTGAGTTCATTCTCCAAACCAGGCTTGCTACTTGGGTGTCACCTAGAAGGAGAACAAGGTGTTGCACACAAACAGAATGGGCCTGAAGTGCACATGATGCCCAGCAGTGCATAGAACTAAACTGAGGTAGAGTTGTGTGTAGGCATGCATGCTTCCAGGATAGGTAGCACATAGCAGAGGTCATGACAGCTGCACTTGTAGTCAGGAGCTTTAGAGGTCGAGTGAGAAGACAGTTAGATCCAGCAGACTGGCCCACTCTACATTCTGCCTCTCAGGAGAATGAATGGGCTAATATGGTCCTTCCAACCAGTGAGTGAATGGGCTTGTAGAGGTTGGAAGATGCTTGACTTCTACCTGTAAAGATGATTAGGTTGATGGGGCTGAAGGAGAGCCATTCCAGCTAGAACCAGAAGAATGGAAGGGATTAGTTCAAAAGGACATACTGTTTGTGCCATTACACAATTGTTTTTCTAAAAAAAACAAAAAAGTTATTATGCAGTGTTTCTTGTCTGAGGCACTTCTGGTCTGCAGTCTATATTGTCCACAAGGACCTCCCCCTATTTTTGCACATGCTGGAGGCCCTGCTTGCTTACAACCTTCAGTGGAGGATGCTTTCAGGCCAATATACAGACATATATACTTATCTAATTACCCAATACCGACAATAGCTCCCATAAACACAATGTGGTGTGCACCCTGACTTGGAAAAATAGAAAAAGAACTGCCTAAACATTATCATGGACTTGCACTTTCCAGTCTCAAGGATGTTTATGGGTGGTGGAGTAAAACAGACTGAGCCACATGCTGTCAAATGGTGGGAACCTGTACTGTAGCAGTAATCCCTCTACTCAAAAAATCTATTGTTATTAAAAAAAAAAAAAAAAAAACTACAGTGATGATTCACTCACATGACTATACAGTGTTGTGTTCATCATTGTTGCTGTATAACTCCATTATGACCTAAGTTTTTTTTTTTCAAGTGAAGATTCATACAGCGTCCTACAATACGGTTTTGGCAAATCATGCCCGGTTTTAAGAATGGGCATTAATTTTGTAATAGTAAGCAAGTTGTTGCTAGACATATACCCCTGGGGATAAATTTTTAAACAGTCAATAATGCTTTGTATTAATAAAATACATGTATATTATGTAAACTCAAAAAAATGCCTTCCATCTATTCACATTTCCCTCCCATTTCAAATTTGTACATCATAACATTTACCTTACAATCAAAAGTGCTTAATATTTTTATCAGTATTATCAAGTCCTGTCATGACATAATTCTGAGCACAACAGCAAACCTGGTGCCAAGTATCAAACAAAAGTTATATACTTACCATGATGATAGATCCATGTTACCTGATTTTCGTCCAGTTCAACTACGGGTTGTCAGATCCGACAGGCTCCAACCTCGGCACCAATCTTGAATCTTTTCTGTTCCAGGGCTCTGACTCCTCCCCTACCCATAAGTCCCTGGTCTTCACCTTATCTTAGCTCGAATTTGCCTCTGATATAAAATATCAAAGCACAAGCAAGAAAAGTACAGTTTTGTACCTACCATAAATGTAGATGTTCGAGGATCTACATTGCTGCAGTCATAACCTGTGGGTAGTCCGCTGTCCTCGGTCGGCCCGAATACCAAAGAGCTGGGCTGGCGTCGGTCATCGTCGCCTAGAGCTGACGTCAGTACGTAGTAGTACTTAAGCGCATGACCGACGCCATATCCTCAGTCTTTCTTGCCCCAGATGTCAGAAGGCCTAAGAAGGCCAGAGCTAAAATAGGAAAAGCCCCAACAACTACCAGTGTGGAAATAAGGATTATCCCAAAAAACACAGCAACCACAAACTATAGAGGGGAAGGAGGGAGGGATAATTGGACTGCAGCAATGTAGATCCTCGAACATGTACATTTATGGTAGGTACAAAACTGTACTATGTTCTTCGTCTCACATTGCTGCAGTCATAACCTGTGGGTAGAATCCCAAAGCAAAGGAAAAGGGAGGCTGGCAAACTAAATAGCATTAGGAGCTGCTAACATGCCCTGTAAAACTGCAGTGGCAAACCCAGCCCTGAACTTGAAATAAAGAGGGGAGATGGTAATGCTTAGTAAAAGTGTGTACTGAACTCCAAGTAGCTGCCTCCAAAATATCCTTAGTAGCTACCCCCCTCAAAAAAGCAGTAGATGTGGCAGTAGCCCTGGTAGAATGAGGCCTGATCCCAGCAGGAACATCCTTCCCATGATGAGAATAACAAAAAGCAATACACTGACCAATCCACTTAGAAATAGTTTGCTTTGAAACAGCTTTCCCTTGTGAACCCAAAGCAAAGGAAACAAATAACTGTTGAGTCTGTCTGAACTCTTTAGTTCTGTTCAAATAATAACATAGCTGCCTGTGGATATCCAAAGAATGCAAGACTTTTTCCCCTTTATTTTGGGGATCAGCATAAAAAGTAGGCAAATGAATAGACTGGTTCAAGGCCACATTAGAAATCACTTTAGGCATAAAAGTAGGGTTAGTTCGCAAAGAAACTATCTTTATGGAAAATAAGAAAGGGTTCAACTGCCATGAGTGTCTGCAATTCAGATACCCTCCTAGCAGAAGTAATGGCCAACAAAAAAGCAGTCTTCCAAGCCAAAAACTTCAATTCAGACGTAGCTGCAGGTTCAAAAGGAGGTAAAGTAAGCTTCTCTAACACAAAATTGAGATCCCAGGAGGGAGTAGGAGCTCTACGTGGGGGTCTTATATTCTTTGCCCCTCTAAGAAATTGTTTGAACAAAGGGTGAGAAAATAAAGGAGGGTCACAATCATAGTGAGCAGAAATGGCTGCAGCATGAACCTTCACAGAAGAGAATGACAAACCCTTGTCCAGTAATTCAGTAAGATACTGTAGAGCAAAACTCAAATTAAGCACTGAAACATCAAAGCCCTTTGCTGTGCTCCAAAGAAAAAATCTCTTCCATTTATCAGCATAAACTTTTCTAGTACTAGGCCATCTGGCTTCCAAAATGACATCTAAAACCTGTTGAGGAAGCTGAGACCCCACTGGCTCCATTACAGAATACGCCAGGCTGTTAGATGCAGGGACTGCACCCGAACATTGAGAAAATGATTGTTTGACTGGAATAACAAATGAGGAACCTGTGGCAAAGGCCAAGGAGGCTCCTGAGTTAAACTCCTCAGCAGAGGATACCAATGCTGACGTGGCCAATCTGGTGCTATTAGAATCATGCAAGGCTTGTCCCGCCTGACTTTCAAGAGAACCTTGGGAAGAAGAGGCAGAGGGGGAAAGCATAAACGTGAAGGTTGTTCCAACTGAAAGATAGAGCATCCACTTTCCAAGCATTTGGGTGGAACATCTTTGTGCAAAATTTTGGCAGTTGGAAATTCAGTGGAGAAGCGAACAGATCTATGTCTGGAGCTCCCCAAGCCACGGTCAACTGTTTGAATACCTGAGGGTCCAGTCTCCACTCGTGGGGATCCACAATTTGTCTGCTCAATACATCTGCTAGGGAGTTCTGTGCTCCTGGCAGAAACCGTGCTTGAAGATTGATATGCAAACTCAGAGCAGTCTCCCATAAAATCATTGCTTGTCTGCATAGAGGGTAGGAATGGGTTCCTCCCTGCTTGTTGATGTACCACATGACTGTTGTGTTGTCTGTTTGAATCAACACCTGTCCCGGCTGAAGTAGGTCCTTGAAGGCCATCAAGGCAAATTGGACTGCTAACATCTCCTTCATGTTGATATACAAATGTTGTAGTTTGGGAGGCCATATGTCCTGAATCCATTTCCCATTGAAGTGTGCTCCCCAAGCCAAGTCCGAGGCATCCGTCGTTAGGATCTGACTCGCCTCTGGTCGGATCACAGAGAGTCCCTTGTTTAGGTGACATTCCTGAGCCCACCACAAGAATTCCTTCTGGATGCAAGGTATAATCCGAATGACAGTGTCCAAACCATGGCAGTGTTGAGTCCACACACTTTTGAGATACCATTGTAGCTTCCTCATATGCAGTTTGGCATTGGGAAGTACTAGAATGCAAGATGCCATGAACCCCAAGGCTTGAAGGACTGTCCTTGCAGTCAGCCTGGACATTACTGATAACTGCTGGAAGTATAGATGAAGAGTTCTTTGTTTGTCCGGGGTCAGAAATGCCATCTGAGAAGCTGTATTCAGTCTGACACCCAGAAAGCACATGTCCTGAGAGGGCACTAGACTGGACTTTATTTCATTCACAGAATACCCTAGGCACCTTAAAACTGCCATTACATACTGGAGATGTTGTAGTAACTTGTCTTTGTTTTGAGCAAGAATCAGGCAATCGTCCAGATAAGGATAAATTTGTATTCCTCTCTGTCTGAAGAAAGCAATTACAGGAGCCAGAACTTTGTGAATACTCTGGGCGCAGTAGATAAACCAAAGGGCAATGCAGAGAACTGATAATGAGAAGTACCAGCCCGAAACCTCAGGAATCTCCTGCAGCTGGGCCTGATAGGGATGTGAAGATAGGCCTCTTTGAGATCCAGGGTCACCATCCAGTGATCTTTGCCTAGCATAGGCAGAAGTTGTTGTAAAGTTAACATCTTGAACCTTGGGATGTCTAGGTAAGTATTGAGAATGGACAAATCCAGTATTGGCCTCCAAGTGTTTCCTTTCTTTGGCACTAGGAATAGACGGGAATAAAAACCTAGGCCTACTTCTGACGGAGGGACCACCTGAATTGCCCCCATCTGCAAAAGTAACGAGATTTGCTCCTGAGCCTCCATCCTTTGTTGAGGAGGCACATCCGGCATGCCTTTGAAAGGAGGAAAAGTGTGAAAATAAAACTTGTAACCGTGATTTATTATATCCAACACCCATTTGTCCTGGGTGACCAAATGCCAGTTTTGTTTGAAAAGTCCCAACTTCCCTCCTAGAGGAGCTGCCAGTAAGGAAGCGTCTGGCAGCGGAAGACACAGGTCATTGGGTCTGTTTACGAAAGGGCTGACCCCTGCCCTCACCAGAAGACTGTGCAGGAGAACTCCAAGTCCTAGGTCTAAAAGAGCCCTGAGCGTGAGCTCTGCCTCTACCACGTCTAGACTTGCCCTTAGACTGATAATCCGAAGAAGGATAAGACCATCCTCTAGCAGGCCAATTCCTACTAAACTTAGGAGGATGCACCTGCATAAAATCCTTGACCGTCTGCATAGACTTAGCCTTATCTTCCATTTTTTTCAAAACTGATTCCACAGGAGGACCAAAAAGTACTTCAGATTGAAGAGGAGCATCCAAAATCCGAGCCTTAACATACTCTGACAAATTTTGATCCTTAAGCCAGGCATGTCTACGAATAACTGAACCTGTAGCAGCCACCCTGGATGAAGCCTGAAGAGCATCGAAACCACACTGCAAAGAATGCTTGCCAACCTGATCTGATGCATGAACCAACTCCTGGAGCTCCTTACACTCTATGCCCTCAGATAAAGCATCCACCTTAGATTTCAATTGACCTAACAAAAAGTTCTGATACTTCAGCATATGAAATTGGCAATTCAAAGCCCTCATAGCTAATGTAGAGGAGGTGTACACTTTTTTCCCCCACCTATCTAAAGCTCTAGAATCTTTATCCAAAGGAACTGGATTCTTAGCCACAGAAGCCTTAATACCCCTAGGACCTTGAATAATAGTTTCTGGATCAGCTCTAGGACTCTTGTACAAATACTTATGTGCTTCTGGAACTCTGTAATATCTGTCCGGCTTAACAGGGGCAGGAGGCAAAGAATCAGGATTAAGGGAAGATTCAGAAATAACATCCTGAACAACATCTAAGACAGGAGGAATAGCCAAGGGCCTATGTTGTGGCAGAAACAAAAATTCCCTAAGCCTTTTCCGAGAATCTGAAAAATCCTGACCTTCCCACTTAAAATGCTCCCTCATGGAATGTAAAGTCTCAGAAAAAGAAAAATCCTCTGGAGGAGAAGCAGAAGGACAGGAGTCCTCTGCATCCGAATCTGAATAAGAAAGGAATTCCTGAATTTCTTCAGCTGAGGAATCAGAGTAATCTGAGGAATGATCCATTCCCTCTAAATCTGCCTCCACCCTAGGCCTCTTCTCTGGGGGGGGGGGGGGGCATAGAACCCCTGATCAAAGAAATCAAGTCCTCCGCCATTTTCAACATATGCTTTTTAGGAACAGGGGCTGGAGAGCTGGAACTATGGCCAGGGCCAACCAGACAAGGTTTGGCCTTAGCATGGCCTTTAGCCACTGAAGTAGAAGGCCTAATAACCTTCTGTAAGGATGGAACCACAGACACCGGAGAAGCACCTTCAGCCGGGCCTAACTCCTGAGAGGCCAACTCCTGTAAAAGTAAAGGTTCCCCCTGGGATTCAGCCGAACCCTCGGCAGGATCCACAGATTCAACCGGAGGCTCAGTAGAACCGGCGTCCGCAACGGACGACTCATCCGGTTTAGACTTCAAAGGTCTGTCTTTACGCTTTTTAGCAGTAGCGGGCGTCGGGGGATCCGACGGCATATTATAGTTGCACCTTTTACCGAAAACAAGCCTGGCACAGTCTAATCTCCGTTTAATGGTGCGCTTATTAAATCTAGCACAAAAGCGACACCCGACTACGTCGTGCTCAGGCCCCAAGCAAGGAATACAGAAAGAATGATAATCCCTATGAGGTATCTGTTTCCCACAAGAAATGCAATTAACTTTTTCTGACATCCGGATAACTGAGGCAAGAAAAGATAAAGATTTCCCCAACGGGGTACTTAGCCCAACTTGGTCTTCGGTCTGAAACTCGATAAATGAAAATTTCAGAACGCCGAACGGCACTTGCAAACGCTGCTTCTGCTTCGGACCACGCGGCAAGAAAGACTAAGGATACGGCGTCGGTCATGCGCTTAAGTACTACTACGTACTGACGTCAGCTCTAGGCGACAATGACCGACGCCAGCCCAGCTCTTTGGTATTCGGGCCGACCAAGGACAGCGGACTACCCACAGGTTATGACTGCAGCAATGTGAGACGAAGAACATCCTTACTCTAACGAAAAAAGAATCTTATTCTGGCTCATCTCTAAGTGGCATGAGAAAGGCCATGACTTGGTTATAGAGCACTGGCAGTGATGACTGCTCACTGACAGAATGCCAAGGTCGACTGGTCTTTGGTGTCTTGTTAGTGACAATATGGCATGGAGCATAAGGGAGGGATGCTAAACCGGATGAAAAGCAGACAACATGGATTTATTGTTATGGTATGTACATAACTTTTGTATCCAATGTTTTCAATTTTTGACCTATTCACCTATGGGACAGATTCCCAAGTATATATTTCCTGGGTGATATCATGGAATGACATTCCTAAGATTGATTGTGCCAAAGGATGAACGAGATCTGGATTGTTTTGCCAGTTTATAATGTGACATAAATGTATGAAATGTTGACAAAGTAGCAGCTGCACAGATATCATCAAGAAGAAGTCTGCTGGAAAAGGCTACAGACATGGTCACAACCCTTGTGGAATGACCTTTAGGCTTAGATTGTACAGATAAACCCTTTTTATTGTACACAAATGTACTACAATAAGTTAACCATCAAGACAAAGTAACCCTAACCACCTGCTTGCCCAAATTTTGTCTGGAGAATGCCACATAAAAGTTAAGCACATATCATGAAAGGCTTAGTTCTGTGAAGATAAAACCTGAGAAAGAAGCATTAGTTCTCAGTGAAACCCTAATCTTATGAAAAAACAAGTAAGGAGGTCTTGTGGGAAAGTGCTTGCATCTCTGATATACACTTAGCTGACATGACAGCCACCAGAAAAGTTCATAGGTAGGTACTAGGCTATTGGCCCAAGGGCCTAAGTAAGCCTAGCCAACAAGGTCTCCTAGCTTCCGCCACCCAAGAAAGTTATTTTCCTGTGCCCTTGTCGAGCAGAACCACAGAAGTGATCCCGTGGTGTATTTCCTATTTCCCATCCACTCATCAAGATTTTTCTTGAAGAGTGATAATGAGGAACTTTGCTCGACATAGATGGGCAGCTTATTCCAGAGTATGTGAAGTCTCTGGGACAATAATCTATCCCTTCAGCATGTCCTGTTTATTGTGGTGACAAGGTTTAGGTCCCTAAAGCATGTAGCATGGAGAGATTGAGATTTCTTTAGGTGTAGCATGCACAACAGCTTTGGGTTTGACATAGCTTTACATGTTAGGCAGAGATCACCTCGGAGTAGGCGATATGCTATGGAGTAAAACTGGAATATTTTGAGATGATTAGTGTAGGGCATCTTTTTGAGGCCAGTAATCCTCTTTGTGTGGTACTTCTGTGGGCTTTCCAGCTGCTGCAGATGTCTTGTGAGGTACATTCCGAAAGGGGCGTTGTACTCTATAATGGGTCTAATGAGTGTCGAGTAGAGGGGAACAATGACCTCTTTTTTTCTGGATGAGAACCCTTCTGTGATGAGGTGCGTCATGCAGAAGGATTTCCTGACTACCATGACGATGTGATTATCAAAGGAGAGACTACTGTCCACCTAGGTCCTAAGGTCTCATCACACATTTGGTGTTAAGTAGACTGCTGCCTATGTGGTAGTTCATGGGTAGAATTTTTACCAAAGGGGATCACAATGCACTTTTTGGCAGTGAGCTTGAGGCCATACCTCTGACACCAGGCATCTGTCTCAGTGAGGCCTTTCTGTAGGATGTCCACATCATTTGGGTCCTAGTTTGCAGTCATCTGCGAACTTTGTTAGCCAAAGGCCTTCTCTGTTAGCCTGTACCTTCAGATAAGTAGATACCAAACAGGAGAGGTCCCAGGACTGAACCTGTGGTACTCCAGTTGTCACTGGTTTGAAGTCAGATTTGGAGTCTGCAACTTTTACATTGTGGGTTCTGTCAGTGAGCCAGTTGGCAACCGAACTTGTGACATAGGGATTTATACCTAGTTTAGTGAGTTTATCTATAATTCCAGAATGGGGGATGGTGTCGAAAGCCTTGGCAAGGTCAAGATAGGCTGTGTGAACCACCTTACTCTCGTCTACAACTTTGGTGACTGCCTCAAAGAAGTCGATCAGGTTCAGGAGGCATAATCTGCCTTTCACAAACCCAAACTAGGTGGGGTCCAGAATTTGGAGGTTACCAATGTCTTTGTTTATGAGTTCCATGATGATACGTTCCATGGCCTTACAGACCAGGCTCATCAGGCTAATAGAGCGATAGTTCTCGGGATCAGTAGTGACTCCCCCTTTGTGGAGTGGGATAACTGTTGCTGTGCACCATTCAGTCGGCACAAAGCCAGATGTGAGGCTATGATTGAACATGGTGCTTATGTGGGGAGCCAGTTCATTCTGAAGTTTGTGTAAAATGCAGCCTCGGATGTTGTCCGGTCCCATGGGTGCTGTGTTTCTGGCTTTAGAGTGTGCAGCTTTTACCTGCTTAGTTGTGATTAAAGGGACTCTGCATTCTTCCTGTATATATATGGGCCATTTAGGGGGTGAGAAGGGGGTAAAGTTAGCACTGAACCTATCTCCCAGGATGTTGGCAATATCAGTTGGTTCTGTAATTTTTGTGCCATTGTGCTGCAACTCAGAGCAGATCTGGGTGTTGCCATTGAGATTCTTGACATAGCTATAGAATGCTTTGTGGTTGTCCCTAGAATCAGTAGCAATTTTGTTTTCGTAGCTAGCTTTGTTTTCCAAGACAGAAATTTCAAAGCCACTTATGCTGCTGGATCAAATGGCTGCTTAGTCAATGCTTGCAACATAATTTCCCAAGGAGGAGCTGCATCTCTGACTGGGGACCGAAGTGGGAATGTTCAATTTAAAAAGGCCTTTAAAACCTTCAATGAGGCTATAGAAGAGTTGTTCTGGCCTATGTGAAAACTACAGATGGCTGAACTTTGATGGTTGAGTAGCTAGACTTATTGTGAAAAAGTTCTGATAAAAACTCTAAAATGGAGGAATCAGGAGCTGAAAAAGGGGGGCGTCTAGACCTTTGGATGATGCCCAAATAAAAAAAAAAAATTCTGTTTGCTGTGGTACACCTTGGTAGTGGCATATTTTTCAGAGGTTGAGTAGATCTGAACACCCAACTAAGAAAGCCTGGCATCTCTGGCTAACGTTACAACTGTAGGAATCATGCAGCTAATTTCATGGTTTTCTGATCTGAGGGAGTTAGTCGGGAACAGGTGAGACAAGAGATCTGGATAATGATCCAATTTCCAGGGAGAATGTACTAGAAGTGGCCATAGGAATGGAAACCATTATCTGCAGAGGCCAGAAAGGGGCAATGACGATCCCATCCATGGCCTTCCACATTCTTGCTTTCTGTTTAAATTTATTCATAGAAGTAATGGGGGAAAGTCATAAACGAGAGCAGAGGCCACTTGTGGATCACAGCAGCCCTTGGTGACTGATCCTGCAAAGTGATCAGGGCAAAATAACTACTGCACTTGTGATTTAGATGGGATGCAAAAGATTGCAGTAAGACTGGTCCCAGTAACTGAAAATGAAATTTGTCACTGTTGGATTGCGGGACCACTCATGAGGCATTAGGACAGACATGCTTAGTTTGTCCGCTTGAACACTTGACAAACCTAGGATATGCATTGCTATAAGAAAGCAGTATGAAGATATTGCCCATTGCCATAAGAAATAAGAATGGGTTTCTAAATCACACTTCTGGGGAGCATGTCCTGAAAAGCCTGTAATGCTAGGAGTGCTCTCATCTCCAGAACACTGATGTGAACATTGACCTCTATATGTGATTGTGCCCTGAACAGTGTTCCCCTCGAAATATCCCCCCCACCCTAGAAGGGAAGTGTCCACTGTCACAACTGCCACTGCGATACTGTTCAAAATGGTTGTCCGTTTATCACTGGAGAGGTTATCCACCAAGGTATGTGCCATCTGCAGATCTCAGTTAGTTTTATTTTGACGTGGAGTGTGCGGACTCAGGCCATTGTAAAGTCCATTGGAGAACCCTCAAAATATCTGGCAAGCAGGATCATGAGGATTGTGGGCGCCATAAAACCTAAAAGGAGAAGGATGGTGAAGAACTTGCATGGCAATGAGATGAAGAGAAAGAACTCTGGACAATGGAAGACGGGCAATCTGTAAGGTTGTGTTCAGGTGGCATCCAATAAATTCTCTCTCTTGAAAAGGCGTAAGCTGGATCTCTGAAATGTTGACCATGATCCCTAGCTTCTGCAACAGATGGAGCAATAGGTCCCAGTGTTGCAATAACAGACTGTTGGTAGTAGCTATGAGGAGCCAATCAAAGTATGAGAAAACATGGATCCCAAGTACATGCAAGTGCATTGTTACCACTGCCGTGACTTTGGTGAACACACGGGGGGCTGTGATGAGGCCAAAGGGTATAGCTCCAAACCAATAATGATGATGGGGTCCAAGCCAGAAATGGAAGCTCAAACACTTCATCATCACATTAGCATGCATCCTTGAGGTCTATCAAGCACTTCCAATTGTCCTATCTCAGTACAGGCAAAATGGACTTTAGTGTGACCATTCAGAATTTTGACTGCTTGACATACTGATTCAAAGGACTCCAGTCTAGAATGGCCCTGGGGTCCCGTTTTCTTGGATACTAAAAAAAATGCAAGTAGACTCTGGATTTTGCCTAGTCTATGGGAACTGGTTGGAGGATTCTTTTCCTAGCAGCTTGGAAATATCTGCTGCCTTAAGTTCGCATCAACTGGAAGGGATGTCGGGAACTCTCTTCCTTTTGCTAGGGGAAAGAGAATATGGTATAGAATAACTTATGGAGATTATGTTTAGCACCCACGAATCTGTGATTATGTTTTTCCAGGCTTTTGTGCGCAAAACTAAGCATCCCCTGACTGCCTCCAGAGTGCAGCAGTCAGGCAACCCTTCAGGGATGCTGAGATGGTCTTTTGGAGAATAGTCCACGAAAGCCATGATTATGTAGTATATCTCTGCCCTTGGGGCCAACATAGATTATTGTTGCCTTTGTTTCCATGTTCAGGAGTCTCTTGATAAGAGCTCCATGATTTCCAGAACCACAACCTCTTTCCAGCTCACCGATTCCTAGAGTAGGACCTCTGGGGTGTGGAGAAACAGATGACTATTGGAAAGAGTGTCTTACCATCTTGCTGACTCCTGGTGAGCCACAAGGCTATTTTATGTTGTTAGTTATTTGTGCCTATACAAAGTCAGTCTGTTTGCCCAGTTTTTGACTCATTTCCATACACCTCAGAAACATTTGTGACCACACTGCAGTTTCCAGAGAGTTTGGCTTGCATCCAATGCAATCCAAGAGCAAGAAAATTACTTTTGGTCAGTTTTCCACGTCTGTATAAAATCATCCTGTTTACATGATGCTGCTTGTCCCACAGTAGGTTTCATCAGTGTATTGTACAGACCCAGGCACATAGAATGGACATTTTCTTTGCAAGACTACCCTTGAAAATTTCCCAGTCTCAACTGCTGAAAAAGAAACTAGTTTGTGCAATGCCAAGTACTGCCCCAAAAGTTTTGTGTTAGATACTCCTGTATTTATCCTCTACTTCAACAACCTTCTGATAAAGTAAAAAGGGCCTGTAACCATGGATATGAACTCACCTGCTAGCTCTTCAGACAGTTTGCTGGACAAGTGAGTCCTAAGACAAAGTAGCAATTTCTTCAAGTTTACTGACAATCAACTGATTTTTAAACTGATAAGGTACGTTAGAGATGCAATTACACAATGTCACTGAAGGCAAAGCTCTCATTAACAAGCACTCATAATAAGAGAATCAGGTTGTCAATAATGCACACTGCACCCACCACATGAAGTGAGGATCAGACACAAACCCTCTTATGGTGAGGCTCTTAAATCCCTAAAGACCTCCCAGACATTTCATCTACAGCAAATATCCTCTTGAACCCCAAAAGAATCAGTAATTCAATATTCTGGTCATAAGAGACTCCACTGCGAGACACACAGCCGTCTCACTCAAAAGGCTGAGTAAAGAGAAACCAAGGTCAGTTTCCTGTCAGGGGCCAGGATCCACAAGATCATGCATGCACTCAGGTTACTGGACTTCAAGTACCACTATGCCTCAATCAAAATCCATGTATGTGCAAATAACAACAAATGTGACTCCCTGGACAATATGAAGACAGACATGATGGAGTTCTCTTGATTGTATACCCCAGTTCAGTATGAGCCTTTAATAATTGGTTTAATTTTTGGTGTCACTCAAAGGGGGTATAATATCTGTCAGCAGAGGAAGGCTTTTTGCCATCTATTCCCTCTAGGCTTTTGAATATTGGCTAAAACACTATCCAATATACTTTTGTAGGCAATGTTAAAATGACAAAGTATCCGATGTAGCAAAGCCAACCCTACAAAATCTAAAGGTGCTACTACTCTGTCAGGAGTCTAAACAAGAAAGGTACAATTGTGTACTTCTTGCCCTGTCAGGAGCCCCCAAATGGGAGCCAGGTTCTGGTGGAAGAACCCCACCAGTAGAAAGTAAATATCAAAATGTTCCCTGTAAGGAGAGAGAGAAGAAAGACGAGGGGGGTGGAGGGAGGGAAACCAGGACTGCAACATGAATACACACTCGAACATCTACATTTATGGCAAGTGTACACAACTGTACTATGTTCTTCGTGTTTCATTGTTGCAGTAATCACATTTGGGTGGAGGCAGTCAAGGAAACTAGGAGCCGGCTAGAATGCCCTGCAAGACTGCAGAAGCAAACCCTGCCCTGGATTTGGAGAAGATAGACAGGTGGTAATGTTTGTTAAAAGTGTGAACTGAACAGATGTACAGGTGGCAGGCTCCATGATGTCCCTTGGTGGGGACTCCTCTGAGGAAAGCTGCAGAGGTGGAGGCTGCTCTGGTGGAGTGAGTCCTGACCCCCTTAGGGGGAGGTTTTCCATGTTGCTTGTAGCAGAAATGGATACAGTGTGCTATCCATTTGGAAATTGTTTGTTTGGAGATGACTTTGCCCTCTGCCCCTGCAGCAAAGCTAACCAGCAATTGATCAGACTTTCTGTAGGATTTACTCATGTCTAGATAGAAATTGAGTTGTCTGTACACATCTAGAGAGAGTGCAGGATCCTTTCCCCCTTGTTCTGTGGATTATGGAAAAAGGTGGGCAAATGAATGGATTGGTTGAGAGCCACACTGGGCACCACTCTGGGCATGAAGGATGGGTTAGTACTGAGGGGAAACCCTATCAGCATGGAAGATGATGAAGGGCTCCACAGCCATGAGTGCTTGTAGCTCGGAGACCCTTCTGGCTGAAGTGTGGGTCCAGAAGATTTCTGCTTAAGTGGTCAGCCAGAGAGTTTAGAGAACCTGGCAAGAATTGTGCTAACAGGTGGAGTTGCATGGCAGAGGCTGTGCGCCAAAGGGTCATGGCCAGCCTGCATAGAGGGTAGGAGTGAGTCCCTCCCTTCTTGTTGATGTACCACATCACAGTGGTGGTGTTTGTTTTGATCAGGAGAGCCCCTGGGGAGAGAAGGGACTTGAAAGCTGTCAAGGTGTGCTGGACAGCTATCATCTCTTTTTGATTGATGTGCTGATGGATTTGCTGTGGGCTCCCATTGGCCCTGTATGCACCTGCCGTCTGTATGTGCACCCCAGGCATAGTCTGATGCGTCTGTGGTGAGGGTCTGGGCGGCGGGGGTGGTGGTGAGAAAGGTAGTCCCTTGTTGTGGGACCATGCTGCTGCCCATCAAAGAAAATCTTTTCTGAGCCAAGGTATCATGGGTATAAGAGTTTCCAGGTCTTGAGAGTGTTGACACCAAAGGCTTTTTAGGTATCACTGAAGTTTCCTCATATGCAGTCTGGCATATGGAATGAGTAGAATGCAAGATGCCATGAACCCCAGAGCTTGCAGGATTTTCCTTGTAGATAGTTGGGGTCTGGTGGCTAGTTGACAGAAGTAGGCTGTCAGGTAAGTTTGCTTCTCTGGAGTAAGGAATGCCATCTGGAATGCTGTGCCCAGGCTTGCTCCCAGGAATATAATCATTTGGGTGGGTACTTGTTTGGATTTCTTTTCTTTGATTGTGTACCCTAGGGAGGTCAGTAGGGACTTTACAAAGGCCAAGTGCTTGAGCAGCTTTTCCTGGCAGTCTGAATTAGGCAGTCATCTAAATATGGGTAAATCTGGATATTCCTTTGTCTGCAAAAGGTAATGGCCGGAGCCAGACATTTTGAGAAAACTTTGGGAGCAGTAGATAAGCCAAAGGGAAGTGAAGAGAACTGAAAGTGCAGAGATCCTGCCCTGAAACGTACACATTTCCTGCATGATTCCCTGATAGGAATGTGGAAGGAGGCCTCTTTTAGGTCTAAGGTAGCTAGCCAAGCATCCTTGGAGCTCATGGGTAGTAGCTGCTGGAGGTTGAGCATTTTGAATTTTGGCATCACCAGGAATGTGTTTAGAATGGATAGATCGAGGATGGGGTACCAGGTGCCCTCTTTTCTAGGTACCAGAAAAATCTGGAGTAGAAACCTTGGCCTTTCTGTTCTGCAGGAACATGCCCTATTGCTCTCAGAGAGCAGGGAAAGGACTTGCTTTTGCGCCTCTGCCCACTGGTTTGGAGGTAGATCTGGGAACCCTTTTGGAGATGGAAGGGTGTGGAAAGAAAATTTGTATCCCTGAGACATTATGGTGAGGACCCAGCAGTCGTTGGTAATGGTGGCCCAGGTGCTTGCATGAAAGGAGAGTTTTCCTCCTAGGGGTAGGTGAAGGTGGGCAGAGGGAGGAGGTGGGGGAGGAGAGTCATTGTGAGTTTTACCATGAGGAGGTGGCATAGAACTCCCTGTTTTTGAAGTGGAGGACGGCCACTGTTTAGATCTCTGCATTCCCTGTGGCTGCTGTCTGGGTGAGGGGGTCTGCTTCCACGAGGTCTGGGCTTAAATGACCTGGTGGGGGCAGGAAAGGGCCAGTGCTTGGAGGGGCAATGCCTGCTGAACCTGGGTGGCTGGACCTGTAAGAAATCCTTAACTGTCTGCATAGATTTAGCTTTTTCTTCCATCTTTTTTAAGATCTCTTCTGCCTTAGTGCTAAATAAGTTGTCTTTGTGCAAGGGTGCATCCAACAATTTAGATTTAACATGGTCTGGCAAGGGCTGTTCCTTAAGCCATGCATGTCTTCTAATGACAGATCCGGTGACTGCTGCCCTGCAAGAAGCTTCAAGGGCTTCAAAACCGCAGTGCAAAGTGTGTTTAGTTACCTGACCAGCAGAATGCATTAAGTCCTGTAAATCTTTAGATACTGCCCATGCAGGAAAGGAGGAAATTTTTTGTTTAAGGAATTCCAAGATATGTTGCTGATACTTAAGCATATGGAACTGACAATTTAGTGCCCTGAAAGCAAGAGTAGCTGAGGTATATACTTTTTTACCCAGTCTGCCCAGTGCTCGGGAATCCCTGTTTGAGGGAGTGGGATTCTTAGATGAGGTTGCTTTAATCCCTTTAGGCCCTTGAGTAATGACCTCAGTGTCAGCTGTAGGATTTTTAAAACGATATTTGTGTGAGTCAGGGACACTACAGTACCTTTCTGGTTTTCTGGGAGCAGGAGAGAGGGCGTCTGGAGTCAAGCTGGATTCAAGGAAGACAATCCACTACATCTAGGACTGGGGGGACGGCTAAAGGCCTGTGTTGTGGAAGGTCCAAGAACTCTCAGTCTCTTTTTTGACTGTGGGTAGTCTTAACTCTCTCATTGGAAATGCTCCCTTAAGGTATGCAAGGTTTCCCCAAAGGAGAAACCCCCTGGGGGAGAGGCTGAAGGAATGGATTCCTCTGCATCAGGATCCTCATAAGTGGAGAGTGGCTGCATGTCTTCACAGTCAGATGCATCGGATTCATCTGAGTCTTGTTCAGACAAAACTACTGGAGACGGACCTCTCTTCCTTTTTGCGGGAGTGGACTGTCCCCTAATCAGCATAAGGTCTTCTGCCATTTTAAGCATCTGAGACGGAGGTAAGGGAGCAGGCGCCTGAGAATGGGTAGTCTGTTTCTTGGGTGTGGTTCGACCCCTAGGCCCGAGGAACTCGGTTGTTTTAGAAAGAATGGTAGTCGTGAAAGAAGACATCGGTTTATGTCGGGATTCGGTGTTGTGAAGGACTTCCTCAGAAGCCGGTGCCTGCACAGTGGCTCCTGACCCATCCAAGGTAGAGACAACCGCAGGATCCTTAGATGAAGTTCCGGAGGATTGACGACCAGCTTAACAGAAGCATTGTCGGAAGGTTTGGTCCTGTGCGGTCTGCCTCTGTCTTTATCTTTACGTTTTTTCATACGATCGCTGTCAGATGGCTTACTGAAGACATATCTGAATTCAAGGACTGTAAACTGAAATATCTAGCTACAATAAGGGCCTGATGACGGATAGTTCTGGCATTAGAGCACAGAAGCGACGAGGGACGTCGTGGTCTGGGCCTAGACAAGTGACGCAGTAAGAATGGAAGTCCCGGTGTGGTATTTGCTTTACACAGGCAAAACAATTATTAACTTTTTCTGACATCGGTTAGTGCAAGAAAAAAAGGATCCCCTATGGGGTACTTCACTTTAGAAGACTTCAACTTCAGTTCATCAAATAGCGGCCGACTGGCATTTGTGCAAACTGCTTCTGTTTCGGGCTCCGCGGCAAGAAACACTGATGCAATGGCGTCAAATGCCTTCCTTTATACCACTCACGACCTGACATCAGTCCTCAAGCAACAGTAACCGACGCAGAAATAAGTCTATGGTATTCGGGCCGGCCGAGGGCTACCCTGGCAGGGATAACCCAAATGTGATGACTGCAACAGTGAAACACATAGAACATCATTAGATGTTCAGATTTCTCACTGCTGCAGTAGCCTTTTGGCTATATGGGTTGTACTCTGCATAGGATACAACTGGTCAGCTTCACACAACTCTGGCTCCCTCCCATACCTTCACTTTGACAGCTGATTGGGCAGCCCACTGGAGGGAAATCAGCAGTCAAAGTGAATACATCTTCAGGACCTTCTTGTCTATAAAGACAGCAAGAGCTTCCTCATCCTGAAATTTTAAAGAAAAAACACTAATCAAAAACTTTATGTCCCCACAACTGTATATAAAAGAAGGTGGGGTTACAGGTTGGACAGTCCACTGCAGTAGTGAAGAACTTAAACATTTACTGTTATGGTAAAGTGCCGCTTACACAACTACACTATGTTCATCATGTTCACTGCTGCAGTAGCCTTTTGGTTGTATGGGTTGATTACCAAATCCTATCCAACCTGACAGGGGAATAAGGATCCAGGAGCCCCTGTAGGATGGCCCTAGCAAATCCAGTCCTATAAAAGAAATCCAGTTTGTAATGCTTTGTAAAAGTATGCAAAGAGCATGTTGCTGCCTCTAGAATGCTTCTAGAGTTCAACCCTTTCCAGTATGAAATCATGGATGCCAAAGGGTCTATTAAAATGTACCTAGATACTGTCTGGAATATATTTTCTATGTCAGGTATAACAAAAGGCAATATCCGAAGACAACCACTTTGAAATAGTATGTTTTGACGTGGGTTGTTTCTACACAAGAAATAAACCACTGATCTTCTTTACTGTAGGACCATGTTCTGTCAAGATAGTAACTGAGCTGTCTATGCATGTCCAGAGCACACAGAATCTGTTCTCCTTGGTTTCGAGGATCTGGATGGAACACGGACATTGATGACTTAATCACAGTTGATATGAGACTATTTTTATGGAAGACCAAATAGGTGTGCACACACCATGAAAACTTGCAACTTGACATCTACAAGTAGTGGAGTTTTCGACTCAATCAACCTTAAATCTGCCTGATGAGCTGTTTCAAAGGGAGACAGAGTTAACTTTTCCAGTACAAAGTTAAGATCCTATGAAGAAAGCACCTGTTTTATAGGAGGCCTAAGATGTAAACTCCCTTGAGAAACTGTTTTACCAAAAACAGAAGAAAGGAGCCATGTGCAGACATGCTGAAACAGCCACAAGATGCACCTTGACAGAGGAATAAGATAGGCCAGAGGAAAAGTAGCACAAAAATGTCAGATCCCATGGTTATAATCCCTAATGTGGCCCTGGTTATTGGCTAGACCGCAACTAGCTTTTCCACGTGCCAATATAGGATTTCCTAATAGCAGGTTTTCTTGCCTACTTTAGTCCTGCTGCATGTCCTCATGAAAAAAGTGCCTAAAAGTAATCAAAATCCAGGCAGTTAGTTGAAGTTGCTTGAGATAACTGCTCTTGGTCAATTACATAAGAAGAACCAACGTTACCAGGGCCAAAAGGGAGTTGCCACAATGATTTTTTTTAGAGAGTACATCTGAATCTTCAGAATTATCCTGGGTACCAGTGGAAAGGGTGCAAATGCATAAAGGAGCATTCTTGACCATGGAAATAAAAAATGCATCTGTTTATCAGCCTTGTTTGCAAGGAGCCTTGGAACTGAAGTTGTTCAGTTGTCTGTTTTTAAAGGAGGTAAACAGAGCTATGCGAGTTGTTCCCCACAAATGGATCAAATCCTGGAAGACCCCCCACCCTGTTCAGATTCCATTTGTGAGTGTGTGTCCTGGTCTTACTCAGCTGGTCTGCCACTACACTCTGATCTGATACAATGTAAGACACTTGGAAGGTTAAACAGTGCTGTAGAACTACCTCCCAAGCCATTATAGCTAGCTTGCACAGAGGGTACAACCTAGTGCTCCCCACTTGTTTATGTACCACATCCCTGTAGTGTTGTCTGTAATCACCTGAAGAGGTCATGGAGATCATAGATGAAGAGATTTTTAAGTCATGGATCACAGCCAGTGCCTCTGCTCTTTATGTGATTTGGTCTGTCTGAGGAACTCCACAGGCTTTGTACTTTAAACACCATTTAAAAATGCTCCCCAAGCAAAACCTGAGGTGTCTGTAGTTACAGACTGACATGCGATCTGAAAAGAAAAAGAAAGACTTGGATTGAAAACATTTGCTGCTTCCAGTAGTGCAGTTCCTTTTAGACAAAACCCAAAATCAGAATCCAAAATTCTAGAGGATGAAGATGTTGTGTTCATGTGTTTTTGACAAACCAGTGACTTTTCTCCACGTGTAACATAGTGAGAGGAATCAGGAGTATCATAGAAGCCATAAACCCTAAAATCCTGAGATACTCTCTTGCAGAAGTCTGATACTGACTGGAGAAGCTCAGGAAAGTTTCCAGATAAAAATCAAAAGCCTTTAGCTAATATATATCCAAGAAGGCAGCTCAGAAACACAATCTTATGTGAAGAAGTCAAGGATGATTTTTGCACACATACGGAATCCCAGCTTGGTAAGAAGTGAAGACACCCAGGCTAAGGAATCTGGATATCTGGGAAAAACTCTCCAAAGTTAAATGAGTGGTCTAAATAAGGAAATATGTAAATGCCATAAAGTTTGCAACAAGCTATCTCTGGAGCTAGGCAATTTGTAAAAACCCTTGGAGCTACAGATAACCCAAACAGTAATGCAAAAGATAATGCAGAGAACTGATAATGTGACTCAGACACACAGAGTACGACACATTTCTTGAAGCGAGCGACTATGGGAATGTGATAAGCATCTTAACTCTAATGTTACACAACACCCAAAGAAGGAATGAGAGGTAACACAGTTTGAAGGGTCAGCATTTCGAATTTTGGCACTTTTACATCCATATTGAGAAAGGAAAGACCTATAATTGGTCTTCATGAAAACTCTTTCCTTGGAACCAGAAACACTCTGGAATAGAAACCTTTAACCTTTTGATCTAAAGGCACTGGTCTAGCATACATCTCAAATGTCCAGATTTTCGCAGAAAGTCCAGATTTTTCTCTCATATTTTTGGTCTGTTCCTCATAAAATGTTGTTTTCTGGCAAATCACTGATGATTGAATTCACTAAATAATGACGCACGCGAATTTCAGACTTCATATCTTTCAGAAAATGCATCCTAACACAAATTCTGTTACTCAGATAACTCTCTTATAGGTTTCATAGGTGATTACTAGGCCAATGGCACAACAGCCTTTGCAAGCCTAGTCAATTATACCCAGGTTATGACAATATTATATTTTAATTCCCCAGATATGGGATAGGATCAGGGCAGTGGGTCTTTGGGTGTTGGTGCCCCGAGTCATTTTACAGGCTCCTCTGTCCATAAGGGACATGAACAGTACCCCGGCAATGAATTTATGGTTCCTCATCCATATATCCAAATTCTTTTTGAAGAGAATGAGGGGCGGGCTTTGTTTTACAAAGACGGGAAATTTATTCCATAGATGAGGTAGCCCTTTTGGATGGGAATCTGTCTCTCCAGCAAGTTCTGTTAACGTCACAGATAAGGTTCAGGTTTTTTGGAACGTGTGACTCTCGTTTAATTTTTCTTATGAATATGTAAAATTTTTATCAGGGCTGAATCACAGAATGCCTTGCAGGTCAGGCATAAGTCACCTCTCAACAAATGATATAAGATGGAGTAAAGGGAGAGGGCCTTTAGTCAGTCTGCGTAAGACATGCCTTATGCTTTATATTTGTTTAGTGAGAAACCTCTGGAGATGCTCCAAATGGTGCAAGTGCCTGGATAGGTATGTGCAAAAGGGATCCCTGTACTCGATTATGGGTTTGATAAGGGCAGAGTACAATGGCATTATAGCTTTCTTTGATCTTGATGCCATGCCTTTACTTACAAGTTGAGCCACATTGAAGGATTTCCTCACTACCATCATAGCTACCTGGTGGTCAAAGTAGTTTACTACCCATCACTGTTCCTACATCTCTCACTACGGGTCTATATTAGATCATCAAAGTTTAAAAACTTCGAATGTTCTAATATCGTACCCTATTCAGCGAAAGCTGCAAACATCGAACATACAGAACAGCAAATTTTTTCCCAGGGAAAAAATTTGCTGTTACAAAACACATACACATAACACAAGCACACCAAACAAACAGCAATCCACACACACCTAAAATCTTACACCTAACCCTACACTAAACTATACACACACCACTAACTATCCACTTACCTTAACTCAAACCCTAACCCTAAGGTCAGTCATTATCGCACACTCACCTCACCCGCACCCTAACCCTAACTCACCTACCCCGCCCTAACCCTCATGCCCACACAACTGCACACATACCTACCCCGCACCCTAACTACCTTAAGCCGCACTCAATTCCACACTTACCTGAACCCGACTAGTAACTTTCCACCACAAAGCTGAAAATACCGAAGCAAGAGAAACGGACAACCAAATTCTTTCCCTAGGAAAAAATTCAGTTTTCTGATGCTTCAATATTTTCAGTTTTCGCTGAATAGGGTTCGATATTAGAACATTCAAAGTTTTGAAACTTCGAATGTTCTAATATAGACCCTCTTCACCACTGGGTCTACTTTTAAGGGTGTGCTATCAGTATAATAATTTGCAGGGATATCTGATTTACCAAAGGGTACGATTATGCATTTTTTAGCATTTAGTCTTAGACTACGGTTATGGCATCAATTGTTTGTCATTTTTAGGCCTGTTGGAATTGTTATCATTTGGGGATTCAAAGAGTGCTCTTAGTTTAAAGTTGTTGGTGAACTTGGTGAGTCAGAGGCACCCAATAGTGGCCTTCACATCAGAGAAGTATACACCAAACAGGAAGGGTCCCAAGCCTGAGCTCTGTGAAAAGTACAGTTGTGTACACTTACCATAAATGTAGATATTCGAGTGTATTCACTGTTGCAGTCATTACATTTGGGTTATCTGCTTGCAGGTAGCACTCAGTCGGCCTGATTATCAAAGTCTTGGGTCCTGCGTCGGTTGCCATCTCATCTTCCATTATGTCAGGTAGTCAGGGGTATAAAGCATGCAGCTGATGCCATTACATCAGTTTTTCTTGCCCCAGATGTCAGGTGCCCCCCAATGAGAAGCAATTATATACAAGCTTACACCTCCAACAAAAAGTAAATACACCAGAAAACTTTAAGCATAGTAAACAACAATAGAGGTATAGTCAACAGTAGTCGAGGGGCTGGAGGGAGGGTAACCAGGACTGCAACAGTGAATACACTTGAACATCTACATTTATGGTAAAGTGTACACAACTGTACTATGTTCTTCATGTTTCACTGTTGCAATCATTACATTTGGGTAGATTCCTAAAGCTAAGGAAGGGAGGAGGCATTTAGATAGTATTAGGACCAGCTAGCTGGATTTTGAAAAAATTGTCAAGTGGTAATGCTTGGTGAAGGTATGTACAGAACTCCAGTTAGCAGCTTCTAGAATATCCCTGGTAGGGACACCTCTGAGAAAGGCTGTAGAGGTAGATACAGCCCTGGTGGAATGTGGTCTTATCCCTTTGTGGGGTAGGTTTTCCATGGAGCTTATAGCAGAAATGAATGCCGTGGCCTATCCACTTAGAAATGGTTTGCTTTGAAATGGCCTTCCCCTCTGCCCCTGCAGCAAATGCAACCAGCAGCTGTTCAGATTTCCTGAGAGCCTTAGTCCTGTCCAAGTAAAATCTAAGTTGTCTGTGCATGTCCAAGGAGTGCAGTATTCATTCCCCTTTGTTCTGTGGATTAGAAAAGAAGGTTGGCAAATGAATAGACTGATTAAGGGCCACACTGGATACCACCTTGGGCATAAAGGAGAGACTGGTCTTGAGGGACACCCTGTCCACATGAAAGATGATGAAAGGCTCCACTGCCATGAGGGCCTGTAATTCAGATACCCTTCTTGCTGAAGTGATGGTGGAAGGAAAGCTGTTTTCCAAGAAAGGAATTTCAACTCTGCATTTGCAGCTGGCTCAAAGGGAGGTAGAGTCAACTTTTCCAATACAAAGTTAAGGTCCCAGGCTGGAGTAGGGGCTCTCCTGCGTGGTCTTAAGTTTTTGGCTCCTCTGAGGAATTGCTTCAGCAGTGGAAGAGAGAAGAGGGGTGGGCTCTGTACTATAATGTGCTGAAACGGCCAAGGCATGTATTTAGATGGAAGAAAAGGAAAGGCCCTTGTGAAGAATCTCAGTTAAGTATTGAAGAATGTGTGGTAAATTGGGCACTGTTGTGTCCATCCCCTGAGTTTGGCTCCAGGAACAGAATCTTTTCCATTTTTCAGCATAGGATTTTCTAGTGCTAGGCCTCCTTGCCTCCAGAATGACATCCATCACTTGCTTACTGAGGGATGGTAATGGAGAGATCATGTAATTAGCCAGGCTGCAAGGTTCAGGGTTTGAAGCTGTGGGTGCAGAATCTGACCCTCCTGCTGGGACAGCAGGGCAGGGGTCTGAGGCAGGAGCCATGGTTCCAGAAGTGACACATTGTGCAAGAGGGGGTACCAGTGTTGGCGTGGCCAGTCTGGTGCAATAAGTATTGCCTTGGTTTGTCCTGTTTGATCTTTAGTAGCACTTTTGAGAGGAGAGGCAGAAGGAGAAAGACAAACTGATCTGTTTTTCCAGAAGAAGGACAGAGCATTCACTTTCCACGCTTGTCTGTGGGGAGTCCTTGTGCAGAATTTGTCAAACTGGTAGTTCTGAAGGGAGGCCAACAGATCTATCTCTGGGCTCCCTCATTTGTTTCTCAAAATGCTGAATATCTTTGGTTCCAGTTTCCACTCGTGTGGGTCCATGAGATTTCTGCTTAGGTCATCTGCCAGTGTATTTAACTTGCCTGGAAGGAACTGAGCTTGTAGGTGCACTTGGTAGCTCAAGGCTGTGTTCCACAGAGCCATGGCTAGTCTGCAGAGAGGGTATGAGTGGGTTCCCCCCTGCTTGTTTATGTACCACATAACAGTGGTGTTTTCCATCTTTACCAATAATTGTCCTGGAAGAACGTGGTCCTTGAAGGCTGACAGAGCATTCTGTACAGCTAACATTTCTTTTTGATTGATATGCAGGTGCATTTAACTCGGGTTCCATTTGCCCTGAATGCACTGCCCTGCCAAGGGAGCCCCCCATGCATGGTCTGATACGTCTGTTAGGGTTTGGGCGGCAGGGGGTAGAGTGAATGGTAGTCCCTTGTTGTAGTGGCAAGTCTCTGCCCACCAAAGGAACACTGTCTTTAAGCAAGGGATGATAGGAATCATTGATTCTAGGTCCTGAGAATGTTGACATCATAGGCTTTTTAGATGCCATTGTAGTTTCCTTATATGCAGTCTTGCATATGGAATTAGTAGAATGCAAGAGGCCATGAACCCCAGGGTTTGCAGTATTTTCCTTGCAGATAGCTCGGTCTTTGTGACAAGTAGTCTGAAGTAGGCTGTGAAATGAACTTGTCTGGCGTGAGGTAAGTCATCTGGGAAGTTGTATTCAAGCTTGTTCCCAGGAATACAATTTGTTGGCAGGGTACTAGATGTGATTTCTTTTCGTTTATGGTGTACCCCATAGAAGTTAGTAATTTTTTTACAAATGCCAGATGATTTAAAAGTATGTCCTGGCTTTCTGCCTGAACTAGACAATCGTCCAGGTATGGGTATATTTGAATATTTCTTTGCCTGCAAAATGCAATGACTGGCGCTAGGCACTTTGTGAATACCCTGGGCGCAGTAGATAAGCCAAAGGGAAGTGCAGAGAACTGACAGTGCATGCAGTCTGCTCTGAAGCATAGGTATCTTCTGCAAGATTCACTTATTGGGATGTGCAGGTAGGCTTCCTTTAAATCCAGTGTTGAAAAACCAGGCTTTTTGCCTAGCATGGGAAGCAGCTGATGTAGAGTTAGCATTTTGAATTTTTGGGATTACCAAAAAAGTGTTTAGGATAGACAGGTCCAGGAAAGGACACCAGCAATTGTCTTTTCTGGGTACTAGGAAGAGTCTAGAGTAAAAACCTTGCCCCCCATTCCTCTTCTAGGACAGGTTGAATATCCCTGATGCTTAGAAGAGAGAGAACGTGCTTTTGAGCCTCTACCCACTGATTTGGGGGTAAGTCTGGCCAACTGTTTAGGGTTGGTAAGGAGTGGAAGTGGAATCTGTACCTTTGGGAAACTATATTTAAAGCCCATTTTGTCTTTGGTAATGAATTCCCAGTTTTATGCATGCAGGGCGATCTTTCCCCCTAAAGGAACAGTCAGTTGAGCAGGGCTTGGAATGTTTAAAGTTAAGTCATTGTGACAGTTTACCATAGGGGGGTATCTTACTACTCCCAGCTTTGGAAGTGGGAGCCCCCCACTGCTTAGGCCTGTGAGTACCTAGAGACTGAAGCCTGGGTGGTCTGCTGGTTCTGGGTTTGGACTGAGAAGGCCTGGAAGAGGCAGGAAAGGACCAATTCTTAGAAGGCCAGTGTCTACTAAATCTGGGAGGCTGTACTTGCAGGAAATCTTTAACAGTTTGCATAGATTTCGCTTTTTCCACCATCTTTTTAAGTATTTCTTCTGCTTTGTTGCCAAACATGCGGTCTTGGTTTAAGGCAGCATCTAGTAATTTAGCTTTAACATGATCTGGCAAAGATTGCTCCTTAAGCCAAGCACGCCTCCTAATTACAGACCCAGTGATGGCAGCCCTGCAAGATGCCTCTAATAAATCAAAACCACATTGCAAAGTATGTTTTCCAACTTGTTCAGCAGAATGCATTAAATCCTGTAATTCTTTATTTTCAGCACAGACAGAAATCAACATAATTTTTTGTTTAAGCAATCCAATAATATGCTGATGATACTTTAACATATGAAACTGCCAGTTTAAGGCCCTAATGGCCAAAGTTGCAGAAGTGTATACCTTCATACCCCATCTGTCCAGGGCCCTGGAATCTCTATCAGAGGGGGTAGGGTTTTTGGCAGTAGTAGCCTAAATGCCGTTGGGTCCCTGTGAAATGGTCTCAGGATCCACAGTAGGATGCTTAAAGTGGAACTTGTGAGAGTCAGGTATGCTGTAATATCTGTCAGGTTTTCTGGGAGCCGGAGGTAAAGTGTCAGAGGCCAGGCTAGATTCCAAGAAGGCATCATCTACAATGTCCAGTACAGGAGGCATAGCTAAAGGCCTGTATTGAGGTAGGAGTAAGAATTCCCTCAGCCTCTTTTTGGAGTCAGAGTAATCCTGGCTTTCCCAGCGGAAATGCTCCCTAAGAGAATGCAAAGTTTCACCAAAAGAGAAATCCTCTGGAGGGGAAGCAGAGGGAATGGAGTCCTCTGCATCAGAACCCTCATAGGTAGATAAGGGCAACTCCTGGTCATCAGGGAAAACAGAAATTTCAGAATCCTGATCAGAAGAATCAGAAGGAAAATCAGTTCTAGGTCTCTTAGAGGGAGAAGGGTGGCTTCCCCCGATTAGAGTAATAAGGTCTTCATATTTGTTTTTTAGTCATGGTGCCTAACCATGCGGTCTGGGCGTCGGTTTTCTAGGCATGGAACGAGTTTTAGGCCTTGAAGAAGAAGGCGTCGGTTAAATATGCAAGTCAGTAGGCCTGAATACACCCTCAGAAGCCGGTTCCTGCACAGCGGCTCCGGACCTATCCAAGGTAGAGACATCCGCAGGTTTCACAGTCGAAGAAGCATCTCACGGCATACCGGACTCCGAATGGGTCTCAGTAGAGGCCTGCGAATCTGAAGTAGCGGGCATCAGGGGCTGCGAAAGCACCTCACTGAGTACCGACGAACTGGCGACTAGCTTAGGAGAAGCGTCGTCAGCAGCTTGGGACCTATGCGGTCTGCCTTTATGTTTGCGTTTTGTTTCGGAATGTCGGTAGTCGGGTGGCTTACAGAAGCCATTTCTGGATAAATGAACCGAGTACCAAAATATTTAGATGCGAAAATTAACTGAAGACGAACAGTTCAAGGACTGAATAAGGCACAAAACCGACAGCGAGGTACGTCGTGGTTTGGGCCTAAGGAATGCAGTATGAATGAAAATCTTTATGAGGTATTTGCTTTCCACAAGAAATACAATTGTTAACTTTTACTGACATCGGTTTAGAGCAAGAAAAAGGGTCCCCAACTGGGTACTTAGCTTAGTTGAAGACTTCGGATCTGAAACTTGAAAACGAAAATTTCAGGAGTCGGCCAAACGGCACTTTCGAACTGCTTCTGCTTCGGGCACCGCACGGCAAGAAAGACTTATGCAATGGCGTCGGCTGCATGCTTTATACCCCTGACTACCTGACGTCATGGAAGATGAGACAGCAACCGACGCAGGACCCAAGACTTTGATAATCAGGCCAACTGAGGGCTACCTGCAAGCAGATAACCCAAATGTAATGACTGCAACAGTGAAACACGAAGATCATCATCACTAGTGAAGGGTTTCTTACTGGAAGTGGATTCACCTATCCAGACAACACATATCCTTGTCAGTGAGCTAGTTGGCTATCCATCGAACAATGTAGGCCTAATTCAGCATGTTTATCTACGATCCTCAAGTGGAGGATACCTGGGGTGAGAAGAGAATCACAGCCTTCTGCACCAAAGGTGAATGTGCTACCTGTTGAGCTACTAAGACTACAAACCAAGTTCTAAGTTTATAAGAGTAATATTTAAAATCTGCCCCTATTTTTTTGGGCCATTTGTCCCCCAATTATTTTAGGCTTTGTCCAGATTTCTTGCACTAAGAGATTGATAGGTACGGATTCTAAAACTCCTACGGTAAATAAATGTTAAGGAACTTAAGGAAAAACTCTGGTCTGGAGGCTGTATTTATTTACTTATAAATTAATTTTATTTATTTTTGTTTACCGGGGCAATGCATTGATCAATTTTGACCAATTTCAGGTTCAACCAGGGTGAAATACAAAACATTTTACAAACAAAAATATAAAGAAGTGTAAGCAACAGAGTAGTTCAGATTACTTACACAGAAAAAAAAACAGTGTATATATGTTCTGGTGAACAAGCACAGTGCAATGCACAAAATATACATTAATTTCTAAAGTGGGTTAATCTTCAGTGAATCTTGAGAGAGAGACTCAAAAGAGGTTATGTGATATGTTGTATTTTGAAGTAGGAACACTTGGCTTGGATGAACTAGAGCTTTCTAAGCTGCAGTCTGAATTTTGAAAAGTGATGATTTCCTTAACGGTGATCGGGACAGCTTGCCAAAGAGTATTTGCATGGAAGGAGGAAGCATGTGGAGTTTAGATCTAGAGGTAATGAAAGCTGGTGTAGCTTGTGAGTAGTGTCCCATATTGTATAACTTTTTTTCTTGAAGTCTAACTGCAATGGGAGTAAACATGTAAAGCTAGAGTAGCTTGTAGAGTAGAGATCCTAAAAGTACGATAGATCTTTGTTTTACTGGGATCCATTTGGCTTTTTCTAGAGTGATAACACTGATGTTCACAGACAGCTGATTTTATAATGAAGTGGAAGATGCTGTTTGAGATAGTATGGAGTGTAGCAAAGGTTTTCTTGGAGACAGAAGTAAATATTGAGAGTCCTTATTCAAGTTGAGAAATTAGAAAGTACAGTTGTGTAAAATCTTACCATAACAGTAGATGTCCTTCTCTTCACTGTTGCAGTATTCTTAACCTTAGGGATCTCCTACCAAGGATAACCCAACATCTGGCCAGTATACTAAAGCCATTAGATCCTGTATGCGCCAATCATCACACATATGCTCCCCACACAGTGCATATGGCAAAAAGTTGATGTACAAACAGTTATCCAGAACTTCTTTGCCGCCAGTCCGAAATTCCATCACTCGTCGATCTGAATGCCCTTTACTGTCCTGAATACCTAGCCATCAGATAACTGACCCAATGGGGTCTTTTTCTTTTTTACTGTTGGTCTTGTTTTCCTTTGGTTATCTAGTACAGGAGGGATAGCTAAAGGACAATCAAATATAATATCCACTATCTGGTAGATATGGAAATGGTTACAACTCCAACCTCATTTACCAGAATACGGTCAGAGCAAATGGTCAGTACTGAACAAAAAGAATTCCAAAAATCCCATTTAGAAAATGATCCTGAATTATAAAGGCTGATAGCAAAAGTGCGAAGTGTCCCATGGGATGCTTTTCTAAATGAAAGTGAAAAGTGAAAACTACTGTCACTGTGAAAATATTACCACATGAATCAGCCAAGCTTCAGGTAGACACGGAGGGGTTATGTAGTTTGAGGACAACTAATTAGCAGAAGGTGTGCTAATGCTTAGGTGATCTTATACAAAAGTTGCTGTGATGAAAGGAGGTACAGACAAGCACAGCTAGCTGGAATTTTGTAAATAATTATGTCATTTGTGTATATCAGACTATATAAGATGCTTGTTACAAATATATTAGAACTGTATGTCATGTGTATATCAAACTGATCTGTACACATGTTTGTGTTGAAAAAGCATTTGTAAAGTGCTTGTGCTTAAAATGTATCTACAGTGTGCCCTACTGGAAGAAAACAGAAATGTACAAGCACTACTGTAACTGTTTACACGTATATGTTAGAGCAAACTGGAGGGTTAACATCAGTCCAGCAAACCTTAGAAAAATATCTGAAATTAAATCACTTTATAGGCTAGGCTATAAAAAGGCTGACCGGTTTCAATGCAGCTAAAGACAGAGAGTCTGTACCAGGAAGCTCTCTGTATTGTCTTTGGGGTGAACTAATTGCTACTTTGGAAGTATGAAGGAATGCAACTGTTTTATGACTTCCAGCACACGCCAAAGATCTGAGCAAAAGCCCTTGTCTGGGTATTTTTATAGATAGATGCTAAATACTGCCAAGTTGCCAGCAATGGGGGTTTGCATGACAGCTAGAATTCAGATGACCAGAAATGATGTCATGCTGCAAGCTATCCCAGCAGTAATATTTTACATATTTCGAGAAGTCTCTGAGTGAGACAAAGCATTCTGCATTCTATTCTATCTTGGACCAGATAACAAGAACCATTCACCACATGCTCTAATTAAGTTATTAGGATATAGTAACTCTGTTAGCTTCAGTCAGGAATATAACAAAGCTTAGTTCAGATTTTGTTTTTCTTTATTTGTGTGAGCCTGTACTGCAATGCTATTTTAAATACGTATTGTGGTTTTGAACTCTGACGTCACTGTGAATATATATTTAGTATTGTCTTGTTTTATTACTTAAGTATATTTAAACCTTTCATTGTGACTGATCTGTGTAGAGATATTTAAGTTTTGCGAGTATTTGCATATTTATTTGGTGGCACTGTGTGGGCCACTCCTAATAGCCTTGCTCTTGGTCAAACTACCATTTGTATTACTATTAATATTATACGGTAAAATTGGACATCCTTTGTTAAGGGTCCTAAAGAAGCTGATAAGGAGTGAGTGGTGGCAGTGGTAACTCCCTTATAGTCTGGGCAGAAGGGGGTATAGCTAGTAAACCTGTGCCAACCTTTCCAGTGTGTGTGTAAATCAAACTTTAAAGAGCGTGTGTGCCAGCTACACAGGTGGGGGCACGAAGCACTCGTTGGACAGAGAGGGTGCTGGAGGTCTTGGCTTGGTCACTCAGCTAAGATCTCAACTCTATAGTTGTGCCAGAGGGGAGTCTTATTGGGCATCTAGAGGAAGAGGGAGAAACCAGTCCCGGACTGACTGTGATCTCTGTGCTAATGGAAATTGCACTTGATGCAGAGAGCTACATCTGGAAATACTGTGTGTGTACCTGTTATCCTCCCAGTGAATGTCCTCCCACAGGTGCCAGTGGTGAGGATTGAGGCTCCTTGATTACTGGTCCAGTGGAGGGTCACCACAGTCACCATGGAAGAGGGAACAAACTGCAGCCCTCTGTTATGACAGCTTTGTGCAGAAGACCGTAGTTCACAATAACAAGTTGCAGAATACATGTGTGGTGCACACGTTACAGGGTTCTCTCTCACACAGCATAGCACACTGGATATATACAGGCAACTCCCAAGGTCTAAAACAACAGGACTGCACCTGCCTGGAATAAGAAATAACAGAAAGGAAAACTACACTGCCCGAACATTACTTTTCCTTGATAAAAAAAAAACTTACCTCCAGACTCCATTGCGTAATCTACCATGCCTGTTCTGTCTTGGGAATAGAGCTTCAGAGCATTATTCACGATCATATGAGCTTGCTGAAATGGACAACAAAACAAATTTTTTTGTACCCCAGATAAAACTACATTAATTCAATACACAAAAAAGAAAATGAAACTTTTTCACATATTAAATTCTTCTGATAAAGCAGATTTCAAAGCACTGACAACATCTGTCGGTCATTCTACACAGGCTGACATCTGAAACTCCAGGAACAGTAATTACTATACTTTGAAAGCAGATCTACAGGTGTGGATGTAGGGAAGTACAAGTGCATGGCTGTGGTACCTCAGAGAAGTCCCTCTGCATTGAGGTACAGCAATCTTAGAATTAAGTTGCAAGTGTAGGAGGAGGGGCTCAGCCCCTGCAATATGGGGGAGTCAAAATTCTAAGGAATAACAGCAAGTTTCAAAATCCACTTTTTGCTTGAACTGCAGTTTATTTATCTTTTTGGTTTTACAAACTAGCAATTTTTTGTCCTGTACAGGTTATATGGACATGTTTTACATCCTTTTATGCATTTGTATCTGCCTCATGGTCAAGATTTCTGTTAAGATGCTGCCCTGACAACCAAAGGCTTGCAGTTTATTACCTAATAAATACCAGTGAGGAAGTCTGTGCTTAACCACAGACTGTTCATTAGTTGCACTTCAGGCCCCTACAAATTATGTTACACAATTTCATAAACTCTGGAGTGCATCTATGCAGTATCAAAAGCATGAGAGTTTCCCCAGACTACTTATAAATTGGTAGAGGTCATACTTATCAAATGGAGTTCTTACACAAGAACTTCTGGAATAAGATCATGTCTACAGATCTCAGTGCAATAGAAGAAATCAAGTACTGTAAATGTCCTTTCTAAAGACTCTACTTAGTCCATTTCCTGATCTGAAGTAGCAAAGGTGTATATAAGGAGGAAGGTGTAATGGAACAAACAAAATATAGATGTGTGAGGAACTTATATAAATGAGCTGTCCTTGCCTTCACAGTGCTTGATAAATTACATAGCTCCCACAGGTAAGTCAAGCCTAGCAATGTTTTCTATAAACAGTGATGAGACTAAATGATTGCAGACAAAGTACAGTTTTGTACCTACCATAAATGTAGATGTCCGATAGGTATGCATCTGCAGTCCTTACATATGGGTTGTCCTGCCTCAGGCAGCCCTTCGGTCGGCCGGATTCCAAAGTCTGGGTCCGGCGTCGGCTGATGTCGCCCTCTCCCCGACATCAGAGCGCCTGGGGTATAAAAGCGTCAGCCGACGCCATCTTCCTCAGTTTTTCTTGCCCCAGATGCCAGGTGCCCTCTAAGGAAGGCTAAATTTGGAGAGATGCAAAAAATTCCAAACATGCACAGTAATATAAAACAAATACACCATAATAGATAACCCCAGCTAGCTATAAGAGGGATAAGTACCCAGGAAATACCACAGAGGGGAAAGGAGGGAGGGTAAACCTGACTGCAGATGCATACCTATCGGACATCTACATTTATGGTAGGTACAAAACTGTACTATGTCCTTCAAGGATGCATCTGCAGTCCTTACATATGGGTAGAATACCATAGCTAAACTGGGGGAGGTAGGATCCAAGAAAGGGATGGTGTAGATAAAATGCCCTGCAGGACTGCCGTAGCAAAGCCTGCTCTGGATCTGGAATATAAGGGTAAGTTGTAATGCTTGGAAAATGTATGCACGGAGCTCCATGTAGCACAGCTTCTATAATGTCCTTGGTAGCCACCCCTCTTAAGAAGGCTGTGGAGGTGGCTGTGGCTCTGGTGGAATGAGGTCTAATGTTAGCTGGCACAGTTTTGCCATGAAAAGAGTAATAGAATCGAATGCAATTCCCTATCCATTTTGAAATTGTCTGTTTGGAAATTGCTTTTCCTTGTACACCAGCAGCATATGCTACAAATAGCTGGTCAGTTTTTCTGTAAGTCTTAGTTCTGTCCAAGTAGTAGCGCAACTGTCTGTGAATGTCCAGAGTATGCAGAAGTTTCTCCCCTTTGTTTTGTGGATTTGGAAAGAAGGTAGGCAGGTGAATAGCTTGGTTCAGTGAGACCCTGGATACCACCTTTGGCATGAATGAAGGATTGGTTCTCAGTGAGACTCTGTCCTGATGAAAAATAAGAAATGGTTGTACTGCCATGAGGGCCTGCAACTCAGATACTCTTCTTGCTGAGGTTATGGCCAGGAGGAAGGCAGTCTTCCAAGACAGGAACTGTAGTTCTGAAGATGCTGCTGGTTCAAAGGGAGGTAGAGTTAATTTTTCCAACATGAAGTTAAGGTCCCATGCAGGCACTGGTGGTTTCCTTGGAGGATTGATGTTTTTAATTCCCCTTAGAAACTGCCTTAGGAGAGGATGAGAGAAGACAGGTGGATCAGTATTGTATTCTGCTGAAATTGCTGAAGCATGAATTTTTATGGAAGAGTAAGAAAGGCCATTGTGGAGCATTTCTGCCAAGTATTCCAGGATATGTGCCACGTTCAACACTGTCGCATTTAGGCCCTTTGTGGTGCTCCAAGTGCGAAATCTTTTCCATTTTGCTGCATATGCCTTTCTTGTTGAAGGCCGGCGAGCTTCCATGATGATGTCCTTCACTGTCTTGGATAGCTTATCCTGGTGAGGAGTCAAGGTATTCTCCAGGCTGTCAGCTGCAAGGTTTTCAGGCTGGAGTGCAGAGTTTTGTAATTGTGCTGTGTCAGAAAAAGCGGCCATTGTGGTAGAGGTCATGGTTTCGTGCGTGACATGCTCCTTAGCAGTGGGTACCAGTGCTGTCTGGGCCAGTCCGGAGCTATCAGAATCACTTTGGGCTGCTCTGTCCTGATCTTCAGTAAGACCTTGGTCATTAATGGAAGAGGTGGGAATGCATACACTGTTAGAGTATTCTAGCTGAAAGAGAGGGCGTCCACTTTCCATGCTTGTGGGTGGTATGTCCTTGAGCAGAATTTCTTCAGCTGATGGTTGTGGTGGGAGGCAAAAAGATCTATGTCCGGCCTCCCTCATGATTGTGTTATCTGAAGGAAGATGTCTGGGTGCAGCATCCATTCGTGTGGATCCATGATATTTCTGCTTAGGCTGTCCGCCAGTATATTGTCTTTTCCTGGCACAAACTGGGATTGCAGCTCTATATTGATTTTTAGGGAAAGTTCCCAAAGATTCATTGCCAGCCTGCAAAGAGGGTAGGAATGAGTACCTCCTTGCTTGTTTATGTACCACATAACTGTGGTATTGTCTGTCCTTATTAGCAGGTGTCCTTGATGCAGAAAATGTTTGAAGGCCTCGATTGCATGTATCGCCGCCAGCATTTCCTTTTGGTTTATGTGCATGCGGAATTCTTTCTTTGACCATAGTCCTTGAATGCATCTGCCCTCCATGTGTGCTCCCCATCCATGGTCTGAAGCGTCCGTTGTAATGGTTTGGCTGATTATTGATTTGCTGAAGGGCAGACCCCGGTTTGACTGGCTTGCTTGAGCCCACCACAGAAATTCCTTTTGAAGGCATGGAATGAGTGGTAGCAAAGCTTCTAGGCTGTGACTGTGCTGACACCATAAACTCCTTAGGTACCATTGTAGTTTCCTCATATGTAGCCTTGCTTGTGGGATTAGAAGAATGCAAGATGCAATGTAACCCAGGGCCTGCAGGATTTTCCTTGCAGTCAGCTGAGTTTGTCTTGTCAGATTTTTGAAATAATCCGGTAGTTGTCTTTGTTTTTCTTCCTTGAGAAAAGCCATTTGGGTGGTTGTATCTAGTTTCGCACCCAGAAAAATTATCCTTTGGGATGGAACAAGTCTTGATTTGTGAAGGTTGACTGTATATCCCAAAGCCTGAAGTAGGCGGATGGCATAATTCAAGTGTTTTACCAAAGTTTGTTGGCTGTCCACTTGTATAAGGCAGTCGTCCAGATATGGGTATATTTGAATCCCCTGAAGTCTGCAGTGTGCAATTACTGATGCCAGGCATTTCGTGAATACTCTGGGCGCAGTAGATAAGCCAAAGGGCAATGCTGAGAATTGATAATGCTCTGAACCTGCAAGAAATCTGAGGTGTCTTCTGCAACTTTGTCTGATAGGGACATGCAGGTATGCCTCCTTGAGGTCTAGAGTTACCAGCCAAGACCCCTTGCCCAGCATGGGAAGGAGTTGCTGTAGGGTCAGCATTTTGAATTTTGGCACAATGAGATAAGTATTCAGTGCGGACAAGTCGAGAATAGGCCTCCATTGTTTTTCTTTTCTTGGGACAAGGAATAGTCTGGAGTAAAATCCTTGGCCTTGTTCTGTGAGAGGAACCTTTTCTATAGCTTTCATTTGCAATAGGTTGGAAATTTGTTTTAAAGCCTCTGCCCTTTGATTCGGTGGCAGGTTTGGCATGCCTTTTCTTTTTGGTAATGTATGAAAATGGAACCTGTATCCTTATTTGCAGTGTCCATTTGTCCCTTGTAATACTGTGCCAATTTTTTGAGAATAAAGATAGCTTTCCGTCCAAAGGTGCTTCCAATTGAACCCTGGTTGGCGGGGTCAAGGTAAAGTCATTGAGTCTGTCCTTGTGCAGCAGTTGTAGGTCCTGCAATACCTCTTTGGTTAGGAGGCTGCCATTGCCGTCCTCTGTAGGAGCCTCTAGCTTGCCCTCTACCTCTGGCACGCCTGTTCTTGCCTCTTTGAAATCTCTCTGTGTCTGGAAATGACCAATTCTTAGAGGGCCAATTTCTGCTGAATCTTGGTGGTTGGACCTGGAGAAAATCTTTGACTGTTTGCACAGATTTAGCCTTTTCCTCAGATTTCTTTAAGACCTCCTGAGCAGTGGAGCCAAATAACTTTTGCTTTTCCAGTGGCGCATCCAGAAGCTTTGCTTTAACATGATCTGGCAGAGTTTGTTCCTTCAGCCAAGCATGCCTACGTATGACTGCACCTGTCATTGCTGACCTACATGAAGCTTCCAATGCATCATAACCACACTGCAAGAAATGGTTGCTAACCTGTTGGGAGTTATGTACCAGATCATGAAGTGACTTGCGATCTAGGGGTTCAGGTGAAGACAGTTTTTTATGCAATTCATCTAACAAATACTCTTGGTACTGTATCATATGGAATTGACAATTTAATGCCCTCATAGAAAGAGTGGAAGAAGTATACACTTTTTACCCCATCTCTCTAAAGCCCTGGACTCCCTTTCAGAGGGAGTGGATTTTAGTAGTGGCAGATGCAACCCCTTTAGGGCCCTGGGAAATAGTTTCAGGGTCAGCAGAGTGGGCCTTGTAAAGGAAATGATGTGAGTCCGGGACCCTGTAGTACCTATCTGGTTTGACAGGAGCCGGAGGAAGGGAGTCAGGGGTAATGCTAGACTCAGAGTACACATCATCAATGACATTCAAAACAGGGGGAATAGCCAAAGGTCTATGCTGAGGTAAATGCAAGAAAGTCCTTAATCTCTTCCTGGAATCAGAAAATACCTGGCCCTGCCATTTGAAATGCTCTCTCATGGAGTGAAGGGTCTCCCCAAAGGACAGCTCTTCAGGAGGGGAGGCAGAGGGAATAGATTCCTCTGCATGAGAATCCTCGTAGGCCGTAAAGGCCTCCTCCTGGTAGTCTGAAAGAGCAGAGCCATCTGAGGCCTGATCAGTGGGCTCAACCCTGGGCCTTTTGTCTAGAGGAGGTTGTGAGCCCCTGTCCGGATGTGGCTGAGAGCCCCTAATTAAGGAAATAAGGTCCTCAGCTAAATTTAAAATCTGTGAACCTGTAGTGGATCCCTGAGGAATAGCCTTGGGAGGCAGAGATTTTGGCTGTTTAGCAGCTTTAGCCCTTGTGAATGCCTTTATGGACATGGATGCAGGAGGCCTGGCTGCTCCACGTGCTGGCGTAGTTTTGTCTAGGGAAATGGTGTCGGATGTTTCTGGAACACCGGTTTCTGAGGGAAATTCTATAACCGACTCAGAAGAGGCCGCCGAGGTTGTCTGTTGTGCGGTTTCGCCGGTCGGAAGTACCAAGGACTCTGTTTCAGCCGAGACAGAGACACTTGCGGTAGGCCTAGGCGTGGTTTCAGCCGAAACTACAGTCCGTGTGTGTCGGTCCTTGTCCTTCCGTTTTTTGGTTAAATGAGAAGTCGGAGTCTCCGACGGCATATTGTAACAGTAACTAGCCCCAAAAAATTCCTCTGCAAACTCCGCCCGACGCCTAAGAGTGCGTCGGTTGAAGGAGGCACAGGCTGTACAGGCCGAGACGTCGTGGTCTGGGCCTAGGCAGGGGAGGCAGTAAGAATGGAAATCCTTATGAGGTATTTGTTTCCCACAAGTTAAGCAATTATTAACTTTAAGCGTTTGATCTGACATCGGCTGAGGCAAGAAAGAGTCCCCAATGGGGTACTTAGCTTTTGAAGTCTTCAGTAGCTGAAGTTACAGGAGCTGGCCGACCGGCACTTGCGAACTGCTTCTGCTTCGGGCACCACGCGGCAAGAAAGACTGAGGAAGATGGCGTCGGCGGACGCTTTTATACCCCAGGCGCTCTTGACGTTGGGGAGAGGGCGACATCAGCCGACGCCGGACCCAGACTTTGGAATCCGGCCGACCGAAGGGCTGCCTGAGGCAGGACAACCCATATGTAAGGACTGCAGATGCATCCTTGAAGGACATCGTAGGCAACACTGTCTCAGCCACATTAGGTTCCTAATCCAAAGGGGATATAGTATATTTATTCAAAGAATATATGACTAAAGCATATTATGTCTAACCAGAGAGACATGCCTGTGGGGGATCCACAGCCCCTTTGAAAATGGTTGTGACCCCAGCACCAACAGCTCTGAGTTTGCAAAATCTTGGGGTAAGTTATATTTTTTGATTGGTTTACTATCATATTTTCAAAAATGTTTTTTTTTTTTTGTGAGTAATGACATATTCGAAAAACATTTGTCGAAATTTACGATAGCAACCGATAAATATAACAAAAGAAAAAATGTCAACAATTCGAAATCAAACTGTTGACATTTTTTGACCTTGCCTCTGCATCCGGTGCCATGCAATACATGTTTTTGCAGGGGGGGGGAGCCCCCCTGCTACTTACATATACAAACACTGAAATTGCGCTACAGTGAGGGAAAGGGTACATTTCCCGAACCCCATTATAGTGAAATCTCCACTCAAAATGCTGAATTCACAACAGCGAGTGCATACTACCATTCATGGTTGTCAATTCTGAATTTTTTTCCCCGCTCATACAAATCTGTGCAAACTGACTTTCGAGTAACTGGTGTTGCACATTGCAGCCACAACATTTTGAAGGTAAACATTTTGAAGGTAAACCCTTTTGATTGATTGTGGTCTGTCTGGTTTATTTAGCTTGACTCGACTACACCTTAACCAAATGGTCAGAGACCAGTTGCCATGATACTTCCCAAAAACAAGTAAAACACTAAGAATCCACAAAGAATTATAATAAAGCAGACATTTCTGACAATAAATAGGGAAATTGCCTTTCTCTGAAAAAAGCGGGTCTATATTAGCAGAACGAAAGGTGAATTAAGCAAATGCTTTTTGAGCGACAAATTAATCGAATCACATTTAAGCGATTTGGTGAATTTGTCACAGGGCAAGGAGATGGTTGGCCACTTCCTATAGTTGCCCTTTCTTTCTGTATAGTGCGATCTCGGAGTTGGTATATCTAGTTAGGGGGTGGGGGAGGCAGAGCCCCCCATGTTGGGGGGTGTGGGGGGCAAGGTACCCCACCTATTTATGATGTTAAATTATATGTTTTTGGCGAACGGCCACGTAAGTTTTTTCCCTAGGGAAAAATTCGCTTAAGTGACGGTTCGCTCTTTTGCATTTTCGTGCATTATGTGTCGACCTTTTCATAGTCGCACATATGCACTTTCATTGTAATAATATAGACCCCAAAAAAGCACACTGCTATACTGCATGCTACAGGATTCACCATTGTAGCCAGTCTGGTAATTCCAACTTTGAGGAGATGAAAATATTCAGCATAAAATGAACAGCCATCAGTGTCATCCTGCAAGTAAACCTATTCCAAGGAGGATAACATACAGCATCATAAAGACAGATGTTACAGGTAACAGGAAATTCTAAGCTGCTGTTTCCACTAAGTTACTATAGGTACAAGTCATTTTCAGAAATCTTTTGGATGAGACTAAGATAAGAGGAGATAGACTGGCTGACCCAGAACAATACCAGACATAAAAAAGCTATGTATTTATCATAATGATAGAGCCATGCTGTCTTACTTTCGTCCAGTTCAACCTCTGGGCTATTGGATCCAACCACAGTACCTTTTCTGAAGCTTTGGATCTTGGGTTCTGACTCTACCCCTACCCATAATTCCCTCCACTCTACTTTAGTATCTCAGATTGAGTTTTACCACATATATCATTTAAATTTCTGTATACAGCCACAGTAGTAGAGAACACAAATATTAAGGTAAAAAAGAAAGACAACAGCACAGAGAATGGACAATAGAGAGCGTCTCGTGAGATGTCTACCTGGTCACCGGCGAGGTCAATGAGAATACTGGAAGGGGGAAAGGAGGTGATCTGTTGAACCAGATGAAAATAAGACAACACTGATCTATCTTTATGGTGAGTACATAAATTTGTTTCCGATGTTGTCTAATTTCATTGTGATTCAACCTTTGGGAAAGATTCCTAAGCTGCCAATCACCTGGGTGGTATCAAAGGAGGACATTCCTGAGAGTGACGGAACCAAAGGATGAATGAGATCGACACTGCACATCCAGTTTATAATGAGACACAAAGGTGTGAACCATGGGCCAAGCTGCTGCCATAGAAATATCAACTGGAATTCTATTCACAAAGGCTGTAGAGGTAGCTATGAGGATCATACGTATGGATTGTCTTTTTATGGCTGATGTTGTCAGCACATACATGCGGCTTCTCATGTACCTTGTAGTAGCTAAAAGCTGTTGTATACTGGCCAGATGTCGGGTGGCTTGGGTGGAGGACTTCCTATATGTAAAGAACACTGCAACATTGAATAGAAGGGCATCTTTGGGTTTTGCACAGAAGGATAAACTTCCTTCAGTGTAAGCAAAAGGAATATGCTCTGATAACCATCTTGATGGGATAACTTTAGAGACGCCCTTACCTAGTGTTGCCCTGAAGAAATCTACAAAAAGTTAGTCTGAGCTTCTGAATTCCTTTAATCTATAAAGAAAGAGCCTAAGTTGCCGAACACCTGCATGTGCAAAATATACTCTCCTTTGTTTGAATATTCTGGGAAGAACACTGGGAGATCAACAGATTGATTTAGATTTGCTTCGGATGGCTCCTTAGGGAGAAAGGAAGTGCTAGTTCTTAACACCACTCCATCTTTATGGAAAACTAAATAGGGAGGCTTACAAGAAAGGGGTTGTAACTCAGAAATTCATCTAGCTGATGAGACTGCAATTAGGAAATGTCGTCCAAGAAAGAACTTTTAAGTATGTAGAAGTATTGGTTCAAAAGGGGGTGGGGTCAAGATTTAGAGCAAAACTGTGATATCACAAGGAAGGACGAGAACCCTAATTGGGGATCTCAGCAAAAAAGTTCCCTTGAGGAAGGCTTTGGAAATTTTCAGAGATGCTATTGAAGTGTCATTTTGTCCAACGTGAAAATTGGAAATAGCAGTCAATTGTACTTTAATAGTAGAAAAAAAGTACAGTTGTGTACACTTACCATAAATGTAGATTTTTGCGTGTATTCACTGTTGCAATCATCACACTTGGGTTATCCTGCCAGGGGTCGCCCTCAATCGGTCCGAATACCAGAGGCTTAGTATTTCTGCGTCGGTTGCTGTTGCTCCAGGACTGACGTCAGGTCGTCAGTGGTATAAAAACAGGCAGCTGACGCCATTGCATCAGTTTTTCTTGTCCCAAATGTGAGGAGCCCGCAAATAGGGAGCTAGGTTATGGTGGAATAACACCACCAGTAGAAAATAAATACCAAATATCACTAAGGATTGAGGAAGAGAGAGAGAGAGAGAGACAAAGGGGATGGGGGGGGGTGGGAAACCAGGACTGGAACAGTGAATACACTTGAACATCTACATTTATGGAAAGTGTACACAACTGTACTATGTTCTTTGTGTTTCACTGTTGCAGTCATCACACTTGGGTTGATTCCCAAAGCTGAAGAAACGGGTGGAGGTAGTCAAGAAGAGTTGGGGCTGGCTAGAATGCCCTGCAGGACTGTGGGTGTAAAACCTGCCATGGATTTGGAAAAGACAGGCAAGTGGTAATGCTTGGTGAAGGTACGAACAGAACTCCATGTTGCTGCCTCCAGGATGTCCCTCGTAGGCCCTCTGAGAAAAGCTAAAGAGGTGGCAGTTGCCTTAGTGGAATGTGTTCTGACCCCCTGTGGGGGTGGTTTCGTTTGTAACAGAAATGAATACAGTGTGCTATCCATTTGGAAATGGTTTGTTTTAATCTGGTCTTGCCCTCTGCCCCTGCTGCAAAGCTGACCAGTAACTGGTCAGATACCCTGAAGGACTTAGTCCTATCCAGGTAAAATCTGAGCTGTCTGTGCACATCTAAAGAGTGCAGGATCCTTTCCCCCTTATTTTGAGGTGTAGGGAAAAAGATGGGCAAATGAATAGATTGGTTGAGAGCCACACTGGAGAATACTTTAGGCATGAAAGTAGAGTTGGTCCTGAGGGAGACCCTGTCAGCATGGAAAATGATGGAGTTCCACAGCCATGAGTGCTTGTAGCTCAGACACTCTTCTAGCTGAAGTGATGGCCAGAGGGAGGAATTTTAACTCTGCTGAAGCTGCAGGCTTCAAGGGGGGGGGGGGCGTAAGCTTTTCCAACACAAAGTTAAGGTCCCAAGCAGGGGTAGGGGCTCTTCTGGGTGACCTTAAGTTGTTAGCCCCTCGAAAGAACTGCTTGATGAGGGGGTGTGAAAATTAGAGGTGGCGCTGTGCTGTAATGAGCAGAGATGGCAGAGGCATGGATTTTAATAGAAGAAAAGGATAGGCCCCTGTGAAGCAGGTCTGCTAGGTAATCCAGGACGAGAGGTAAGGAGGGCTGTGAGGGTTCAGCTCCTTTATCCTGGATTCAGGAGAAATACCTTTTCCACTTGTCAGCATAGGATTTTCTAGTGCTGGGTCATCTGGCTTCACGTATAATGTCCAGGACTTGCTTACTTAGGCTGGCCACTGGAGGAGAGGTCAAGGAATAAGCCAGGCTGCCAGGTTCAGGGTCTGCAATTGTGGATGCAAGAACTCTCCCTTTTGCTGTGTCAGGAGAGTTGGAATCTGAGGGAGGTGCCAAGGAGGCAACTGTGACAGTGTTGTCGTGGTCAGTCTGGGGCAAGCAGGACTGCCCTTGGTCTTTTCTCCCTTATTTTGAGTAACACCCTTGAAAGAAGAGGTAGAGGGGGAAATGCATAGATCAAAAGGTTATCCACTGGAAGGATAGGGCATCCACTTCCAGGCCTTACTGTGAGGTTTCCTGGTGCAGAATTTGCTGAGCTGGTGGTGGTTGTTGTGGGAGGCAAATAGGTCCACCTTTGGGGTATCCCATTTCTGGGTTACGAGGCTGAAGGTGCTGTGGTTTAATTGCCACTCATGTGGGTCTAGGAGATTTCTGCTTAAGTTGTCTGCCAGGGAGTTTTGGTTGCCTGGCAGGAATTGTGCTAGCAGGTGAATATGCATGGCTGAAGCTGTGTGACAAAGGGTCATGACCAGCCTACACAGTGGGTAAGAGTGGGTTCCTCCCTGCTTGTTGATGTACCACATCACTGCGGTGTTGTCAGTTTTAATTAGTAGAGGCCCTGGAGAGAGTATGGGTCTGAAAGCTGTCAGAGCGTGCTGAAGAGCTAGCATCTCTTTTCGGTTGATGTGCAGATGACTTTGATTTGGGCTCCAGTGGCCCTGAATGCATCTGCCGTCCAGGTGTGCACCCCAGGTATAGCCTAATGCATCTGTGGTTAGAGTCTGGGCAGCGTGGGGTTGTGAAAAGGGAAGTCCATTGTTGTGGTTGCATGCTGCTGCCCACCAAAGAAAATCTTTCCTTAGACAAGGTATCATAGGTATAATAGCTTCCAGGTCCTGAGAATGTTGACACCAAAGGCTTTTTAAGTACCACTGAAGTTTCCTCATATGCAGTCTGGCATACAGAATTAGTAGAATGCAGGAGGCCATGAACCCTAGAGCTTGCAGGATTTTCCTTGCAGATAACTGGGTTCTGGTGGCCAGTTGAGGGAAGTAGCCTCAGATAGGCTTGTTTTTCTGGAGTAAGGAATGCCATCTGGGATGTTGTGTCCAGGCTTGCTCCCAGGAATACAATTTTCTAACTGGGGACTAGTTTGGATTTCTTTTTGTTTATAGTGTACCCCAGTGAGGTCAGTAGATCTTTAACAAATGTCAGGGTGCTGTAACAGTTTTATCTGACTGTCTGCCTGAATCAGTCAGTCCAAGTAGGGGTATATCTGAATATTTCTTTGTCTGCAAAAAACAATGGCTGGAGCCAGACATTTGGTGAAAACTCTGGGGGCAGTAGATCAGCCAAAGGGAAGTGCAGAGAACTGAAAATGCATAGATCTTGCCCTGAAACAGATATTTCCTGCAAGAGTCTCTGATTGGGATATTCAGACAGGTCTTTTTTATGTCTAGAGTGGCTAACCAGACATATTTGGGTAGCACAGGAAGCTGCTGCTGGAGGGTGAGCATTTTGAATTTTGGTACCACCAGGAAGGTGTTTAGAATGGATAGATCCAGGATTGGGTGCCAGGTGCCCTCTTTTCTGGGTACCAGGAAAAGTCTGGAATAGAAACCTTGGCCTATCTGGTCTGCAGGAATAGACTGAATTGCCCACATGGAGAGCAGGGACGGGACTTAGTTTTGTGCCTCTGCCCACTGGTTTGGAGGAAGATCTGGGAACTCTTTTGGGGTTGGCAGTGTGTAGAAATAAAATGTTTACCCCTGGGACAGACACTATCTTGAGGACCCATCAATTGTTGGTGATGGAGGGCCATTTTTTTGCATGGGAGGCAAGTTTTCCTCCTAGGGGCACAAGTAGGTGGGCAGAGGTAGGAGGTGGCTTTGAGAAGTCATTGTGAATTCTTTCCATAAGGGGGTGACTTAGCACTCCCTGTTTTAGAAGTGGAGATACTCCATTGCTTAGATCTCTGCAAACCCTGAGACTGTTGTCTGGGGGGGGGGGTCTGTTTCCCCTAGGTTTAGTCTGAGGTGGCCTAGAGGGGGGCTGGAAAGGACCAATGTTTTGAGGGGCAATGCCTACTGAATTTTGGAGGTTGGACTTGCAAAAAATCTTTAACTGTCTCCATAGACTTATCTTTTTCTTCCATCATTTTTAAAACCTCTTCTGCTTTGGTGCCAAACAGATTGTCTTTGTTCAGAGGTGCGTCCAATAATTTTGATTTGACATGGTCTAACAAGGTCTGTTCCTTAAGCCAGGCATGCCTTCTAAGTACAGAACCTGTGACTGCTGCCCTGCAAAATGTTTCTAGGGCGTCAAACCCACATTTCAGGGTATGCTTGCTGACTTGGCTTGCAGAACGCATAAGCTCCTGCAATTCTTTAGTTTCTGCACAATCACGGAAGGTAGATAATTTCTGCTTAAGTTCCACAGTATGTTGCTGGTATTTCAGCATGTGGAACTGACAATTTAATGCTTTAATGGCAAGAGTTGCAGAGGTGTATACTTTTTTCCCCATCTGTCTAATGCTCAGGAATCCATGTCCGAGGGGGTGGGATTCTTAGCTGTAGTTGCTTTTATTCCATTAGGTCCTTGGGAGATGACCTCTGGGTCAGCAGTAGGATTCTTGAAAAGAAATTTGAGAGAGTCAGGAACTCTGTAGTACCTGCCAGGTTTCCTGGGAGCAGGAGGTAGAGTATCTACTGGATTCCATAAAGACATCATCCACAACAGGAGTGATAGCTAAGGGTCTGTGCTGTGGTAAATCTAAAAATTCCCTGAGTCTCTTTTTGGACTGAGGAGAATCCTGGCATTCCCAATGGAAATACTCTCTCAAGCTATGTAAGGTTTCACCAAAAGAAAAATCCTCTGGAGGAGAGGCAGAAGGAATTGATTCCTCTGCCTCTGAATCCTCATAAGCACATAAGGGCATGTCTTCATAATCAGAAACCTCAGAGTCGTTGGACTCTTGGTCAGATAAAGCTGCTGGGGACGAGTCTCTTTTCCTTTAGCAGGGGAAGGCTGGCTTCCCCTAATCAGCATGATAAGGTCTTCTGCCATTTTAAGCATCTGTGATTGTGGCAAGGAAGCAAGCGCTTGAGTATGGGTTGTCAGTTTATTAAGCGTAGCTCATACTCTGGGCCTTAGAAACTCGATAGTTTTAGAAAGAACTGAAGACGCGAAAGAAGTTGGTTTGTGTCGAATATTGGTATTGTGAAGAACTTCAAACAGCAAAAGAGAGAGCACAGGAACATTCAATATCCACAAATGAGCACAGCCTACCACAGTGACAACGTTTCATTTTTTTTATTGTGAAGACCTTCCTCAGAAGCCGATGCCTGCACAGCGGCTCCGGACCCATCCAAAGTAGAGACATCCGCAGGTTCTATAGTCAAAGAAGAGAGTCATGCGGCATCCTCTTGGGTCTCCGAACGGGTCTTGGTAGCGGCCTGCGAATCCATCAAAGCGGGCATCAGGGGCTGCAAAAGTGCCTCACTGAGTACCAGCGAACTGGCGACTAGCTTAATGGAAGTGTTGTCGGCAGTTTTGGACCTGTGCAGTCTGTCTCTGTCTATCTTTATGTTTTTCCGGAAGATGGGCAGTCGATGGTTTACCAAAACCATTTCGGAATACGAAGATAGAGACCGAAAGTATTTAGCTACCATAACGGCCCAACAACATATAGTTCAGGCGTTGAACAAAGCACAAAACCGGCAGCGTCGGACATCATGGTCTGGGCCTAAACAGGTGATGCAGTAAGAATGGAAATCTCGGTCTGGTATTTGCTTTCCACAGGCGAGACAATTGTTAACTTTCTGACATCTGTTAGAGCAAGAAAAAAGGATCTCCAATGGGGTACTTAGCTTTAGAAGACTTCAACTTCAATTTCGGAAATGAAAACGCAGGTAGCGGCCAAGCGGCACTCATGCAAACTGCTTCTGCTTCAGGCACCTTGGCAAGAAAGACTGATGTAATGGCGTCGACTGCCTATTTTTATACCACTGATGACCTGACATCTGTCCTGGAGTGACAGCAACCGACACAGAAATACTAAGCCTCTGGTATTCGGGCCGACTGAGGGCTACGCCTGTCAGGAATAACCCAAGTGCAATGACTACAACAGTGAACCACGAAGAACATCTGGACCCGCTGGGAAAAGTTCTGAAAAAAACTCCAACACAGAAGGGAGAGGTGTTGAGAAAGGGTCTAACCCTTTTGACAAGCCCCAAATGGAAAACCTTTTCCATTTACTTTGGTACATCTGCTTGGTAGATTGTTTTTGAGAAGGTGAGATGATGTGGACCACTGAGGCAGAAAGGCTGGCATCTCTGGCTATAGCTAAAACTGAAGGAACAAAGCAGTCGATGTCACGGACTTTGGTCTGGAAGAGGCATTCCAGATGGATGACTTAGAATGTTTGCATATTGATCCAACATCCAGGGAGGATGCACTAGATGAGGCCACAGGAAGGGGAACCAAACTTGCTGAGGCCAAAAAGGACCAATGAGGATCACTCTGGTCTTGCATCTTCTGGCTTTCTGAATAAATCTGGTTATGAGGGGTATTGGAAAAAAGGCATACAGGAATATTGGGGGCCAGCTATGAACTACAGCATCCTTCGGTGATGGTCTATGTGGAGGGATCAAGGTGATGTAGTAGCTGCTGCACTTGTTCAGGTAGGATGCAAAAAGGTTGCAGCAAAGTTGGCCCCAGCGGCTGAAGATTTGAGTTGCCACTGCTTGGTTGAGGGACCACTTGTGAAGCATTGTGAAGCGTAAGTATCTATCTAACTGTTCAGCTTGTATGCTGTTAGACTGGATGTTCCTAGAATGTGTGTTGCTAACAGAAATTGATGTGAAGATGTTACTCACTGCAACATTCTCCTGATCTCTTGGCAAGGAGGATATGATCGGGTTCCCCTGTTTGTTGACATACCAAACTATCATCATGTTGCCTATCTGAAAGGCCTTCATCGCAAGGAGAACAGCCCTCATCTCCAGGAGACTGATGTGAAGATTGGCTTCTAAATGCGACTAGGAACCATGGGCCGTCCTCCCTTCAAAATGCCTCCCCACCCCAGAAGAGAGGCCCTCCCATGGTTACTGTGGCTAGTGGCTGTGCCTGGCAGAATGGTCAGCCTTCTGTCACTGATAGAGAAATAATCCACCAACTGATGCAATCCTTACATACTTGTGATACAAATCCTGGAATGGAGAGGGTGAATATTTTGAGACCACTGAAGAACTCGTGTATGAAAGTGATTGCAAAGCCATTAGAGCTAGTAGTAGTAGTAGAGCTAGTGGTAGTACTACTACTGGTCTTACTTGAGAAGAATGTTGGATGACCTGGGTGGTAACTATTTACAGAGAAAGCACCCTGTAATCTGGTAATCTGGCTACCTGTAGAGATTTGTACAGCTGTCATATGATGAATTCTATCTGCTATGTTGGAATCAATTGGATCTTGGGGTGATTCCCTGTTGTATCCAGATTCTGTATCAAGTGGAATAAAAAGGTCTCAATGTTGTAGTAATAGATCCCTGGAAGCAGCAGTGAGAAGCTAATTGTCTAAGTATGGGAAAACTTGGATTCCTAGCAGACGGAGATGTGCTGCTACTACTGTCATCATCTTTGTAAACACCCAGGGGGCTGTGGTGAGACCGAAGGGCGGTACTCTGAACTGACAGTGACTGGCTTGCAGATGGACACTTAGAAATCTCCTGGATTGTGGCTCTATATTTATGTAATAGATGTCTTGGATATCCATAGAGCACATTTCATCATCCTTTCTTAGAAGAGGTAGCACAGACTGAAGCGTGACCATCTGGAATTTTGTCTGTTGATCAAGATGGCTCAGGTCCAAAATTGGTCTGAGGTCCTCTGTCTTTTTGAGTACTAAAAATAACTTGGAATAGATTCTAGACTCTATAACTGGTCCCCTGCTGAATGACTATTTCTAGCAGCTTGTTAACTTCTGCTGCTGCGGATTCCCACTGACTGCATGATACGTCGGGAATCTTTCAATTAAGAATAGGGAAGAGGCTTGTGGATGTAGGGATAAGTGACCCCAGACTGCCTCCACAGTGCAGCAGTCAGGCAGCCTTTTAGGAGTACTTGTAGGGTTTCTCGGTAAAGGGACCATGGAATCCCTGATTATACAGTCCACCTCTGCCTCTGGGATGAAGTATATGGGAATTGCCTTCTCTTCTTCCACGGGGAGGTCTGTCTGCATGAGTTTTGTGGTGATAACCCTGTAACTTCCTGAACAACTTCTTACCATCCTTCTGATTTCTAGAAAATGTTCTGTTGGGGTGTGAGAAACGGATTCCCATGGCAGAGAAGGCTTTACCATCCTGCTCACTTCCTGGTTAGTGTACCTTTTCCTATAGGTCCAAGGAATGCAGAGCCATCAAAGAAAAAATTGACAGAGGCTGTTGAAGACTTCCACAAAATCGCAAAGAAGCATCCAGGCATGCAAATGCACTATAATGCTGGTGGCCTGCTATCCTAGCAATGCAATCAGCTGCACTGAACAGCAGATGCATGGTTATATTTAAAACAGATTGGAGGACGGACAGTTGGGAGTCCGCAGTTTTTTGAAAATCTGGTGGTAAGCCACCACAGACTTGGTGAATTCTTTGATCAAGTCCCTCTGGAAATGTGTAACATGTGCTAAGCAGTTCATCTCTCTGAGGGCAAACATCACTAGAGAGTACGTCAGGTTCCCAAACCCATCCAAAGCCCTTGATTCCTTACTAAGGGATGGACAGGGCAGCTTTCCTAAGATCGTTCCTTTTTTGTGGCTACTGCTACAACCATGGCATCTACAGGCGGACCAATGTTTCCTGCCATTGGGGCAACCAAAATCTTATCCAGCTTTTTTTGGGATATGTTCCACCATGTTAGGATCCTTCCAAGCCCACTAAGCCACAAGGTCTAAGGGGATCAGCTGGCAGTACCACCCATGATGCAGAAAGTACAGTGGTGTACACTTACCATAAATGTAGATGTTCGAGTGTATTCACTGTTGCAATCATCACATTTGGGTTATCCTTGCCAGGGTAGCCCTCGGCCGACCTGAATACCATAGACCTAGTATTTCTGCATCAGTTGCTGCTGCTTGAGGACTGACGTCAGGTCACCAGTAGTATAAAGGAAGACATCAGACACCATTACATCAGTTTTTCTTGCCCTAACCTGTCATGAACTCCCAAAGAATGAGGCCAGGCTCTGGTGGATGAACCCCACCAGTAGAAAATAAATACCAAAATGTCCCTTGTAAGGACAAGGGAACAACAAGGAAAAAGGGGGAAAAAAAAAAGAAAGAGAAAGGGGGATGGAGGGAGGGAAAAGTACAGTTGAGTATACTTACCATAAATGTAGATGTTCGAGTGTATTTACTGTTGCAGTCATTACATTTGGGTAATCTGCTAGCAGGTTACCCTCAGTCGGCCTGATTAACAAAGTCTTGGGTCCTGCGTCGGTTGCTGTCCCTTCTTCCATGGCGCCAGGGGGTATAAAACATGCAGCCGATGCCATTACATTAGTTTTTCTTGCCCCAGATGTCAGGTGCCCCCCAAATGGGGAGCCAAATATTTAAATAATTAAACGCAAAAATATACCTCGAAACAAAATCAAATACACCAAAAAGGCTTTTAAGCATAAGAAAGGTAAGAAGAGGCATAAGTAGGAGAAAAAACAAGGGGTTGGACGGAGGGTAACCAGGACTGCAACAGTGAATACACTCGAACATCTACAGTTATGGTAAGTGTACACAACTGTACTATGTTCTTCATGTTTCACTGTTGTAGTCATTACATTTGGGTACATTCCCAAAGCTATGGTTGGGAGGATGGGTTTATACAGCATTAGGACCACCTATAAAGCCCTGCAGGACAGCAGAGGCAAAGCCAGCTCTGGATTTAGATAAGGAAGATAAATGCTAATGTTTGGTGAACATATGAACTGAGCTCCAGGTAGCAGCTTCTAGAATGTCTCTGGTAGGAACACCTCTGAGAAAGGCTGTAGAAGTAGATGCAGCCCTGGTGGAATGAGATCTGATCCCCCTGGGGGATAGTTTTACCATGGTGTATATAACAAACAAATACAATGGCTTATCCATTTGGAAATAGTCTGCTTTGAAATAGCCTTTCCCTCTGCCCCTGCAGCAAATGCCACCAGTAGTTGTTCAGATCTTCTTTGAGATTTTATCCTGTTTAAGTAAAAACTAAGTTGTCTGTGTACATCCAGTGAATGTAGAATCCGTTCCCCCTTGTTCTGTGGATTGGGAAAGAAAGTTGGCAAATGAATGGTCTTGATTAAGAGCCACACTGGATACCACCTTAGGCATGAAGGATGGATTGGTCCTGAGAGACACCCTGTCGGCATGAAAAATAATGAAAGGCTCCACCTGCCATAACAGCCTGTAATTCGAAATCCTTCTAGCTGAAGTGACTGCTAAAAGGAAAGCTGTTTTCCAGGAAATAAATTTTTAAGTCTGCAGTAGCAGCTGGCTCGAAAGGAGGGAGAGTGAGTTTTTCCAATACAAAATTGAGGTCCCAGGCAGGGGTTGGAGCTCTCCTGGGTGGTCTTAAGTTTTTGGCCCCTCTGAGATGTTGCTTTAGCAGAGGATGAGAGAAGAGAGGAGGTTCTGTGTTGTAATGAGCTGAAATGGCTGAGGCATGGATTTTTATGGAGGAAAAGGACAGGCCCTTGTGATGCATCTCAGTTAAATATTGTAAAATCTGAGGAATATTGGGCACTGTTGTACTTATCCCTTGTGATTGATTCCAGGCAAAGAATCTTTTCCATTTGTCAGCATAAGATTTTCTAGTACTAGAACTTCTTGCCTCCAAAATGACATCCATCATAGGTTTGCTGAGGGATGCCAAGGGTGAGTTTAGGTGATTAGCCCACGTTGCAAGATTCAAAGTTTGGAGCTGAGTGTGCAGAATTTGATTGTTCTGCTGAGACAGTAAGTAAGGTGTCTGAGGCAGGTGCCACGGTGGAAGGTGTGACACACTGCGCAGGAGTGGGTATCAGTGTTGGCGAGGCCAGTCTGGAGCAATCAAAATAATTTTTGGCTTGTCCTGTTTGACTTTTAGTAGAACTTTGGAGAGCAGAGGCAGAGGGGGAAAGGCATAGACTGATAGGTTTTTCCAGCTGAATGATAGAGCATCCACTTTCCAGGCTTTTTTGTGATGAGTTCTTGTGCAGAATTTGTCCAGCTGATAGATCTTTTTGCCCACCCCAGAACTATGTCTGGACTCCTCCATTGGCGTGTCAACATGTTGAAAATCCGTGGTTCCAGTTTTCATTCGTGTGGGTTGATAAGATTTCTGCTTAGTTCGTCTGCCAGAGTATTCAGCTTTCCTGGCAGGAATTGAGCTTGTAGTTGAATTTGATAGGTCAAGGCAGTGCCCCACAATGCCATGGCTAGTCTGCAAAGGGGGTAGGAGTGTGTACCCCCCTGCTTGTTTATGTACCACATAACTGTGGTATTGTCTGTCTTTATCATTAGTTGTCCTGGATGAAGGTAGTCCTTGAAGGGTGTCAGTGCATTCTGTACAAGTAGCATCTCCTTTTGACTGATATGAAGGTGCATTTGATTTGGGCTCCATTTGCCCTGAATGCACTTCCCTGCCATATGAGGTCTCAAAGCATAGTCTGATGAGTCTGTAGTTAGGGGTTTGGGCGGCAGGGGGTGGAGTGAATGGCAGTCGCTTGTTTTGGTGGCAGGCCTCTGCCCACCATAGGAACTCTAGTTGCAGGCAAGGTATGATAGGAATCATTGTTTCCAGGCTGTGACAATGTTGACTCCATAAACTCTTAAGTACCACTGAAGTTTCCTCATATGCAGTCTTCCATATGGAATTAGAAGAATGCAGGAGGCCATAAACCCCAAGGCTTGCAGAATTTGTCTTGCAGATAGCAGGGTTTTTGTGGCCACCTTTTTGAAGTAAGTCACCAAACGAATTTGCTTTTCTGGCATAAGGTAAGCCATCTGGGAAGTTGTATTCAAGCTTGCACCCAGGAATGTAATTTTTTGAGAGGGTACCAGTTGTTATTTCTTTTCGTTTATGGTGTACCCTAGATAAGTTAGAACCTTTTTTTTTTTTTTTTACACAAACGCCAGATGTTTTTGAAGAATGTCCCTGTTTTCTGCCTGAATTAGACAATCGTCCAGGTATGGATATATTTGAATATTTCTTTGCCTGCAAAATGCAATTACTGGAGCCAGGCACTTTGTGAAAACCCTGGGTGCAGTAGATAAGCCAAAGAGCAGTGCAGGGAACTGGTAATGCAAACAGCCTGCTTTGAAGCGGAGGTATCTTCTGCAAGATTCCCTGATTGGGATATGCAGGTAAGCCTCTTTTAAGTCTACAGTTACCAACCAGGAGTAACTGTTGAAGAGTCAGCATCTTGAATTTTGGAATGTCCAGAAATTTGTTTAGAGTAGTTAAGTCCAGAACTGGACGCAATGATTTGTCTTTTCTGGGTACCAGGAAAAGTCTTGAGTAGAAACCTTTTCCCTTTTCCTCTTCTGGGACTGGTTGAATGGCTCCCATGTTCATGAGAGACAGTACTTGTTTCTGGGCCTCTGCCCACTGATTTGGGGGCAGGTCTGGCCATCCGTTTGGGATTGGCAACATGTGGAAATGAAATCTGTATCCCTGGGATACTATATTTAAAATCCATTTGTCCTGGGTTATAAGTTGCCAGTTTCTTTCATGAAGTGCCAGTTTCCCCCCCAAAGGGGTGGCTGAAAGGTAAGTGCTTGGTAAGTGTAGAGGGAAGTCATTGAGACTGCTTACCATAGGGAGGTGCCTTGTTGTTTCCAGATTTGGGGGCGGCGGCACCCCATTGTTTTGTTCTAAAAGTCCCTTGTGATTGAAACCTGGAGCCTTTGGAAAGTCTGGGTTTGACTTGAGTGGCTCTTGAAGGAACTGGAAAGGACCAGTTCTTAGTAGGCCAGTGCCTACCAAATCTTGGAGGTTGCACTTGTAAGAAATCTTTCACAGTTTGCATAGATTTAGCTTTATCTTCCAACTTTTTTAAAACTTCTTCAGCCTTATTACCAAAGAGACGGCACTGTTGTAAAGGAGCATCCAACAATTTTGCTTTAACATGATCAGGCAGAGTTTTCCCTTTGAGCCAAGCATGCCTTCTTAGCACAGAGCCAGTTACAGCAGCCCTGCAAGAGGCCTCCAATGAACCAAAACCACACTGCAAAGTGTTTTCCAACTTGTTCAGCTGAATGCAATAAATCCTGTAAATCTTTATTTTCCACACAGTCAGAAATTAACACCATTTTCTGTTTAAGCAGTCCCATGATATGCTGCTGGTATTTACACATATGAAATTGACAGCTTAAAGCCCTGATTGCCAAGGTTGCAGAAGTGTAAACATTCTTACTCCATCTATCCAGCATCCTGGAATCTCTATCAGAAGGGGTAGGATTGTTAGCAGTAGAGGCCTTAATGCCCTTGGGACCCTGAGAAATAGTTTCAGGATCTGCAATAGGATTTTTGAAAAGGAATTTATGGGAGTCAGGAACCCTGTAGTATCTGTCTGGCTTACAAGGTGCTGGAGGCAGACAGTCAGGAGCCATTCTAGATTCTGAAAAAACATCAACAATGTCTAGGACAGGAGGTATAGTCAAAGGCCTATGTTGAGGAAGTAGAAGAAAATCCCCAAGTCTCTTTTTTGATTCAGAGAAATCCTGACTTTCCCAGTGGAAAAGTTCCCGTAAGGTATGTAAAGTTTCCCCAAAAGAAAAATCCTCAGGGGGAGAAGCAGAAGGAATGGAATCTTCTGCATCAGAGTCCTCATAAGTAGGTATAGACAAATCCTGTTCATTAGAAGAGTTAGAAGAAATAGAATCCTGTTCAGAAGATTCATAATCAATGTCTTGCCTAGGCCTCTTAGAAGGGGGGGTTGGCTACCCCTGATCAGAGTAATTAAATCTTCAGCCATTTTGATCATTTGTTTTTTAGGCAAAGGGGCCTGCACATGTGGCCCAGGTGTCGTTTTTTTTAGACATAGATTTAGATTCTGGCCTTAGTTTTGAAGATGGTGTCGGTCTAATATACAAATCTGTAGGCCTGAAAACACCCTCAGACGCCAGTGTCTGCACAGCAGCTCCAGACACATCTAAGGTACAGACATCCGCGGGTTCCATAACTGAAGTATCTCGCGGCACACCGAACTCTGAATGGGTCTCGGTACAGGCCTGCGAATCAGAAGTAGCGGATATCAGGGGCTGAGAAAGCGCCTGAGTACCAGCGAACTGGCGACTGGCTTAGGAGAAGCGTTGTCGTCAGTTTTGGACCTCGGCAGCCTGTCTGTCTTTTTCTTTGCATTTTTTAGGTATTCCGGTAGTCAGATTGCTAACCGACGACATTTCTGGATAATTAAAGCGTGATCCATAATATTTAGAAGCAAAGATATACTGACGTTTAATAGTGTGTTGATTAAATTTAGCACAAAACCGACAACAAGGTACGTTGTGATCAGGGCCTAAGCAAGGAATACAGTACAAATGGAAATCCTTATGAGGTATTTGCTTCCCACAAGTAATGCAATTATTAACTTTTACTGACATCAGTAAGGAGCAAGAAAAAGTTTCCCCAACGGGGTACTTAGCTTTTTAGTTATAGACTTCGGTTCTGAAACTCGAAAATGAAAATTTCAGGAGTCGGCTGACCAACACTTGAGAACTGCTTCTGCTTCGGGCACCACGCGGCAAGAAAGACTGATGTAATGGCGTCGGCTGCATGTTTTATACCCCTGACGACCTGACGTCATGGAAGAAAGACAGCAACTGACGCAGGACCCAAGACTTTATTAATCAGGCTGACTGAGGGCAACCTGCCAGCAGGACCCAAGACTTTATTAATCAGGCTAACTGAAGGGGGAGTGAAGGATAAATGAAGATGGACAACACAGAGGGAACATTATGGTAAGTACACAACTTCTTTATCTGATGTTGTCAACATTCATTGACCCTTGACCTATATGGGGCAGAGTCCTCAGCTACCTTGGATCTTGGTTGGACACATGGAAGGATATTCTTGATCACTATAGAACCAAATGATGCTCTTCCCCTACAGACCAAATCCAATTTGTAATGAGTAATAAAGGTATGTGGGGAAGCCCATGCTGCTGCTGCACAAATAGAGTCCATGGAAGCCTTAGACTGAAACTCTACTGAAGCAGCCACAGCTCTGGTAGAGTGTGCCTTAACAGGCCCTGGTATTTTGACTTTCCTCTTGTTGTATGTGAAGGAATACCTTGGTAACTGGCTTGCCCATTTCTTGTACTTGAAAAAAAACAAACAGCTGGTCAGACTTCCTTATGTCTTTTGTTCTGTGAAGACAGAAGCGTTGTTGTCGATGAACAAACAGTAAATGCAAACAGTATTCACCTTTGTTTGAAAAATTAGGAAAAAATACTGGTAAGTTGACTGCCTGATTAATATTCTTTTCCGACACCACTTTTGGTAAAAAGGAAGGGTTTGTTCTTATCCTGTCTTTATAAAATATCAAATGCGATAGTTTACATGATAAAGTTTGAATTTCTGAAATCCTTCTGGCAGAAGTAATTGCTACCAGAAATATAGTTTTCCAAAATAGGAATTTCAAGTTGCAGTCAGCAGCAGGCTTAAAGGAAGAATGCACTATTGTCTGTAACACCAAGTTTAAATCCCAAGGTGCATAAGGATCCTTTATACGGAGGTTTTAACATCAAGGTCCCTTTTAAGAATACTTTGAAAAGTCTATGAGAAATTAGTGAACATTTTTAAACCCATTATGAAAATTTGAAATAGCTACTAGCTGAACCCTGATAGTAGGAGGAAGAAGCCCCTCCCTAAAAGTGCAAAGTCAAAATTTCTAATACTTTATCAATCTGACCAGAGAAGGGATCAGTGTTGTTATCATAAACCCAGTAGGAAAACCTCTTCCATTTACTATTGTACAGTTTCCTAGTGGAAGATTTATGGGAGGGTAAAATAATCCTATGAACTGGAGAAGAAAATTTATTATGCCTGAAAATCAATGGAACTGAAAAAACCAAGCCCTGAGCTTGCGGTTTTTGAGGTTCGGGTGAACTAATCCCTCTGGATGGGATAGGCAGTCCAGATCTGGTTCCAAAGTCCACAGTCGCTGACTCAGATAAGGCCAAAGAAAAGGGAAGCAAATCTGTCGAGGCCAGAAGGGAGTAATGAGAATTCCCTTGCTCTTCAACCTGATCGCTTTCTTTAGAAATTGAGGGATTAATGGAAATGAAACTGAGGGATTAATGGAAATGGGGGAAAGGCATACAGAAGTCCAGACGGCCAATCATGCAGTACAGTGTCTCTCTTAGGGACTCCCCTGGAGGTGGGACCAGGGCAAAGTAGCTGCTGCATTTGTTCGGGGGCGATGCAAATATGTCGTAGCAAGGCCGGCCCCAATGATGAAAAATCTTTTTCACCACTTTGGGACTGACAGATGACTCATGAGGAAAGAGAATGCATCTGCTCAGTTTGTCTGCTATCACACTGGAATTCCCAGGAATATGGGTTGCTATGAGAATGTGGATGGAAGAGATCGCTCAATGCCAGACTCAGACAGCCTCTTGACAAATGTACGACTAGGTTTCTCCCTGCTTATTGATGTACCAAACTACTGACATACTGTCTGAACTGCAATCGTTCCTGAGGGAAGAACAGTTTGGAAGGCCTGCAACACTAAAGCACTGCCCTCAGCTCTAAGACACTGATATGCAAGTTGGCCTTTATAGGGGACCAAGTGCCTTGGACAGTCTTGCCCAGATAATTTCATCTGAATGAATCCACCAAGCTAGGTCTTTCTTGCAACAGTTGGTAATCAACATTTAATATGACATTGGTTGACGCAGTATGGACCACTGGAAAGCTAGAAGCCAATGAAAAATTCTCATGTGAAATCTTGCTAAGGGAACTAATGTTATGGCTGCCGCCATAGACCCTAAAGCTTTTAAGATTAATTGTGCTGTGACTCTCATGTTTCGGACAATTCTCTTCACTTGGGCCCTGATCTTTTTTGCAACTCTAAAGTTTGGGTAGTGGTCAGTTGTGAGTTTTTGTAATTTACAGTGATCTCTAGGGTTGGTGCAAGCCTGGAGGATATAATCTCTTGTATGTTCTAGATGATGTCTGGTGGGAGCAGTAATGAGCCAGTCATCTAAATATGGAAGCACTCTAAATCCATGTAGTCTCAAGTGAGCTGCTGCCACTGCCATGCATGGGGTGAACATCCTGGAAGCTGCGGTGAGGCTAAAGGGCAGAGCTCTGAACGGATAATGACTGGTTCCCAGGTGGAAGGGGAGAAATCTTCAGGAACTCTTGTCCATTTTTATGTAGTAATACGCATCCTGGAAATCTATTGAGCACATCCAATCGTCTTTCCCTAGAAATTGGAGAATAGACTGAACCGTGACCATTCAGAATTTTGACTGTCGAAATGATTTATTCAGAATATGTAGATCCAAAATTAGTCTCCATTCCCCTGTTTTCTTTGGCACTAAAAAGAATCTTGAGTAAATCCTGGATTCTATCTGGTCTAGTGGGACCTCTTGGATGACTTTTTTTCTAGCAGATTTTGAACTTCTAATGCTGCTGGTTCCCTCTGACAGGCTGGAATGTCGGAGACCTTGCTGGAGTTGTGCGTGTGTGTGTGTGTGTGTGTTGGGGGCGTATCCTCTGGTTATGATCCTGTGCATCCAAGCATCTGAAGTTATCTGAAACCAGGTGTGTTGGTGCAAGGATGAATGCTCCCCGACTGCTTCCAGACGGAAAGCAATCAGGTCTCCTTTCAGGAGCACTGGTACAGTTTCCAGGAAAAGAATCCCTGGAACCCTGATTCTGCGGGCCACCTCTGCCACATGGATGGCATCTTCCATTAACGCTCCCCCCTTTGCCCATGGGGAAGCCGTTGCCACGTGTGTCCTGGAAAGGTCCTTGGGATTTTCTGAACCATATTCTTCCCCTCCTCTGGTTCCCTAGAATAGGACTGTTCAGGACTAGAAAAACGTACGTCGATTGCAGAAAGATTCTTTCCATCTTTTTTACACCTGGACAAGGTTTCTTGATCTTTAGGGTCAAAAAGGGACGATCCGTCAAAGGGGGCATAGACAAATGAAGACTTGAATGGCTCTGCAAATTCCCACAAGAGCATCCAGGTGTGTCTCCATATGGCTACATCTGATCCCGCTGCTCTAGTCATCCCATTGGCTGCATGCACTATGAGCCTCATGGATGAATTCAAAATGGACTCTAGGGTGGCCAACTGAGAAGCAACCTCATCTTGGACTCCTTCAGATATGGCTCCTGCCAATGTGTCTGACAGCTCTCTAATCAGATCCCTTTGGAGTCTGGTGAAGTGTGCCATGAAGGACCGCAATGCAAAGGTCAAAGTGTATACCCACTTGCCAAACTCATCCATCATCTCAGACTCTATTAGGAGGATGGATAGTGGAACTTTCCTCTGCCAGTTCCTTTTTTGTGGCTGCTGCTACCACCATGGCATCTACCGGCAATCCCTCTGCCCAAAACTGATGATCCTCTGGTGCACTTAGAATTCTGTCTGGCTTCTTGTGAATGGGTTTCTATGGTGTCAGGCACCTTCCACACCTGCTGTGAGATCAAATTAATGAGCTAGTCAGTGGGCGGAGTCATCCAAGAGGTAGATGTTCGAGCGCCAAAAGCCTGCAGGTACACTGACTCCTTCAAAGAGGGCTTTTGGGACATCCAGACATCCCTCTGTTTAATGATCTCAAGGATGTCTCCAAAGACTTGTGTCTTCTGGAGGTGACTGTGGGGAACCCTCCCCTTCATCAAAATCAGTGTTCTTAGTGATGGATTCCTCTGGGGAATCTAGGTGTTTCCTCTTACATTACTTCTGTGGAACCTCCTCAGTGGGACGATCTGGGGAGGTGGTATAATACGACGATCTAAATAGGTGGCTCCTGTGGTTTCTTTGCTCGCTGTCCAGGTGTTGGGACTGGCTGAAGCTCTGGTCTAAGGGAAAGGTCGGGGAACCACTCCAACAGGGGAGGAGATGACTGACTACACATGGTGGACAGAGCCCTCTCCATGGCCTGGAAGCTGGTTCCCCAGAAGAGGGAAGGGAGGCCAGAACCAAGAAAGACTGTCTCAGAACTGTGATTCCCTCTGTTTCAAAGAAACTGCCTTAGAAGATGAAGCTGGGGTAGAGCTAATGAGTGCCACAGCCCCAAGGTGCAGGGACGGCTCCAAAAAACTGGAGTCGAGCCACTCCCCCCACCCCCCCCGGAACTGACAGCATAGCCACGACCCTCGAGAGATCTCCTGATTTGAAAGAGCCAAAGAACTCAGGGTAGAAATCTGAGCTGGAGATGAAGGTCTTGCTGGAACCGATACAGTATGCACTGGGAAATTCAGAGCCAGTATCTTCGAGGCCTCAGAGGAGGAAGAGTACGTGGGGTCAAAAAAGACAGGGTTCTGCCACTGGGGGGGGGGGGGTAGAACAGAGGATATGCCTGAGAGTCCCCTCGCCGCAAGAAGTTGATCCACCAACCTCAACACATCCATTTTGGTCAAGACTCTTGGTGGAACAAAATGACTGAGTAGAAGGGGATTTTGGGCATTCCAAAAAGGGGCTTGGTAATTGACATGTGAAAGGATATATGGACGGGGAGTATCTAGTCCAAGGACAATGAAGAAAGGAGAATTCAGCGTTTTCCGTTGGCACTGAAGACAGTGGAGCTAAAACAGGAAATGGCACCGAGACTCTTGGTTCCATGGTCTGTTCCTGTGTCTGCCCCAACTTCGGCACTGATGGAGGCACTTTTGGTACCGAGGTTGTCACTGAGGTATCTTTTAAAGCAACTGTCAGTTCCGACTTGCTACAGAAACAAAGCTTTTAGGCTTTTGGTTGTCGGTGCTGAGGGAGAATCTGGAACCAATCGACTCCTTTTTAGGTTTGTCAATCTTAGAAGAAGAGGAAGATGTGGATGGGGAAGACACAACCATTTTACTTTTGCTACTATGACCAGAGATAGACTCCTCAAAGGCAGGCTTTATCATCCACTTCAACAACAACTTATTTTTCCTTTCCACCAGGACCCAGTAACTGAAGCCATGGCAAACAGAACAATCTTCATCCAAGTGCACCAGGCCCAGGCTGTAAGCACAGAGAGAGTTGCCCATCAGAACTGGGCAATTTACAGTTACACTCCAGACATTTCTTAAAACCAAAGGTACCTTTCCATTTGTCAGCCATGACTATACAACAATACACACACAAACACACTTCAAAACTGTTAACTAAAAAGACAGAGGAAAGGGGGCGACCAACAATGAAAGAAAGAAATACAGTACAGTTTTGTACCTACCATAAATGTAGATGTTCGAGTGTTCACACTGCTGCAGTCATTACACTTGAGTTATCCTGCCATCAGGCAGTCCCGCAGTCGGCCAGAGTTCCAAAGTCTTGGTCCAGCGTCGGTTGCTAATCGCTTCTTCCCTGACGTCAGTGCGCCAGGGTATATAAGATGCATCCGACGCCATTTTCTTCAGTTTTTCTTGCCCCAGATGTCAGGTGCCCCCAAGTAGGTAGGCAATACATATTGCTAATAAAACATATATATAAAATAAAAACAATACCTTCAGTTACAAGCAAATACACCACAAAGGTTGTATAGGATAGAAAGGTATAGATAAGTCCAGCTAGGACAGAGGGGATGGAGGGAGGGTAACCTGGACTGCAGCAGTGTGAACACTCGAACATCTACATTTATGGTAGGTACAAAACTGTACTATGTTCATTGTGTTACACTGCTGCAGTCATTACACTTGCAGAATCCCAAAGCTAAGGTTGGGTGGCTGGTCTATAAAGAGTTAGGATTGGCTATGAGGCCCCTCAGAACTGCAGTGGCAAATCCTGCTCTGGATTTAGAGTAAAGAGGCAAGTGGTAATGCTTGGTAAAGGTGTGCACTGAACTCCAAGTTGCAGTCTCCAAAATTTCCTTGGTTGGTACTCCTCCGAGAAAGGCTATTGCTCTGGTAGAATGTGGCCTAATGTTATTAGGGACTGATTTGCCATGCTGTGTGTATCGAACAACAGGCTTCTTTGAATGCTTTGAGTGCTTGCCTTGACCTGGCCCGCATGCTACAAAGTTGTCTTTTCGGGAACCTCCGTTGAAGGGAGAAGCGTAAACTGTCGTATTGGGCTAGAGTGCAAGAAATTCCCATAGGGGTTTGATAAAAGTGCAAATGGGCTTGGAATTGAGAGACCACTCGTAAGGGGTCAGAATGGTGCACTGAGCTTGTCCGGGCCAGGATGTTGGACCGACCCGGAATGTGCGTTGCTATGAGAAAGCGTTGGTGGAGATTGCCCATTCCCAAACTCTCATGGCCTCTCGACAAAGAGGGTAAGACCTTGTTCCCCTTGCTTGTTGATGTACCAGACAACAGACATATTGTCCATTGAATCGCAATTGTTCCCAAGGGAAGAAAGTCCTGAAGTGCTAGCAACGCTAAGAGCACTGCTCTCATCTCTAGAACATTGATATGCAGTAAGGTCTCTGAATCGCTCCACGTGCCTTGGACTGTCCGCCCAGTGCCCCCCACCCGAGGCGGAGGCGCCCGTGGGTCACCGTGGCGAGAGGGGAGAAGCACAAATGGGCGACTGTGGAGATCCGGGAGGAGCCACCACAAGAGGGACCGCCAAGCCTTGCTGATCGCTATGGATGATGCATGGGAGAGCAAGGTATGACCACTGAACTAAGAGCCCACTGTAGAATGCGATATTGAGCCTGGCAAGAGGAAGAAGTGCTATCGAAGCCATGGGACCCTAGAGCCCTCAGGACCAACTCCGCTGGAACAGAACATGAATGGAGAATGGCCCGCACCTGAGCTGCAGATTTAGAACTCTGTCCGCAGTGAGGAAGGCTCAGAACTCCTTAGGTCTAGTCTGGCCCCTATGAAATCTAAGAGCTGAGTGGTGCCAGGTTGACTTGTTTGTATTTATTGTGATGCCCAGAAATGGAGCAAGATGGAGAAAGGAGTCTCACGAGAGAAGTAGATGCCTTGTTGGGGCGGTAAGGAGCCAGTCGTCCAGGTAGGAAAGACCTGCACCCCTGAAGCCTCAGGTGGGCCGCTACCACTGCTAGTACTTTGGTAAACACCCTGGGGCTGTGGTGAGACCAAAGGGAAGGACCCGGAACTGGTAGTGACTGGCTCCCAGCCGGAGCGGAGAAACCTCCTGGAGCGCCTGTCCATTAGGATGTGGTAGTACGCTGGCCCTGAGATCTATCGAGCACATCCAGTGGCCTTCTCCCAGAAGGGGAGAATAGATTGTAGAGTGACCATTCGGAATTTTTCTTTGGTGACTGCCAGATTCAAGATAGAGAGGTCTAGGATTGGTCTTAGTTCCCCTGCTCTTTTGGCACTAAAAGAACCTGGAGTAGAACCCTAATCCGATCTGGTCTGGGGAACGGGCTGGATGGCTCTTTTCTAGCAGATGGCCAATTTCGTCAAAGCGGCCTCCCTTGACCGGTGGTATGCCTGGGAGGGACTTCATCTTTGGAAGGTGAAGGAAAGGAATGCGATATCCCTGGATATGATTTGGAGAACCCAGCGGTCCGATGTTATGGACCCCATGCCGCTAGGTGCCCCGAACGCCCCCACTGCCTCCAGAGTAGAGCAGTCGGCAACCCTCGTGGTCGCTGCGCTGGCGCTCAGAGAAAGGTTCCTGGACCAAGTTTCTGGGAGCCCTCTGCCTCTAGGGCGGCGCCCTCCTGTCCTCCTCTGCCACGGAAGTACTGGTTGTCCGGAGCAGGCTGGGACTGCTGCGACTTCGGAACCACATCTTCTTCTGACCCTTTTGGTTCCTAGAATAGGGCCTCTGGGGTGCAGAGAAGGGATTCGACGGCAGACAGCGCCTTCCGCCCTTCTCGCTCTGGGTCAACGCCTCGCGAACGGTCTTGCCAAACAGAGCAGAACCATCAAAGGGGCGCTCGCAACGACGCCTTGAAGGGCTCAGAAAACAGAGGGCGGAGCCAGGCCTGACGCCTAGTGACCAGTCCTGTCCTCAAGAGCTCAGCGGCGCCTCCGTAGCATGGGAGAGTAGCCGACAGAAGTATTTGTGACTGACCTAAGAGTGGCCATTTTGGTGGAGTGCAGAGCTCTGTCCTCCTCCAAATGGATTCTCAGGGGGATGCAGCACTTTAATAAGGTCTCGCTGCACCGAATAACATGTGCCATAGTTCAGCGCCCCTTACCGAGAAGGTCGCCGAACTGAACATCCACTTCCCCAAGCGTCCATCATCCGAGACTCCTTGCTCGGTGGGTGGACTGAGGGACTCTCCTGAGCCAGTTCCCTCTTTGTGGCCGCCGCCATCAACATGGCATCTACAGGAGGCCCCTTACTCCAATGGGTCCTGTCGGAGGCGGGCTAAGGATCCTGTCAGGTCTTTTGGGAATTGGCTCCATGGTGTCCGTTCCTTCCACGCCCTGGTGGTAATAAGGTCCACCAGGGGGTCGGCAGGGGGACACCCAAGAGGTAGACGGGCCCGCTTGAATGCCTCCAAGAACACGGACTCGTCCGAGGAAGACTTGGGGCAGACCACCCCCTAATACGAGTATTTCCATGATGTCTCCAAGGAGACATCCTCGGGGTGACCGTGGGGAGCCTTCCCTTCCTCCAAGTCCGTGTCTTCAGTGAGAGACTCGGGAGTCAATGTGCCTCCTTTGCATCGTGAGATATGCAGGGCCTCCTCTGGGGCTGTCAGAGGAGTCCTCGCAACAGCAATTTGCTCCATGGGAGCAACTTGGGGCACAGAAACGGGCTGTCCCAGGGCCGGACGGTGGAAGCCTGGCCCAGTGCAGAGGGAGCGGGACGGAGCCGGCAAGTGCCGGGGTCCGAGACCTCAACAGAGCCCTCTCCACTACATCAAAGCCAAGGGGAGCCGACCGATCAAAGGATCCGGCTAATCGCCCTCGGATCCGAAGAGGGATCGGAGCCGGCGCCAAGCACTGGATCCGGCGACAGTGCGCCCGACAGACGGCGCCGGAGCACTGATCCCCGGATCCGGCTCGATCCAGGCTCCGAGAGATCGGATCCGACGACCGAGGGCATGGTCGGATCCGGTACCGTACTATCGGCTCCAACCTCCCCGCCCGGCTGCTCGGTTTCAGTTGCTCAACCCGGTAGCGGGTCGGAGAAGGAGCAATAGGCTTAAAAGGGTGTTGAGCTCCCCCGGGAGGGGGGAGGCAAGAGCACTCCCATCTGCATCTGGGCCTGATGAACCTTCTCATCATCCGTCCAGATCAGCATCCGAAGGTTATGGGTAGATCTGACGAGGCTACCGAGGTAGGCCTGGAATGCCTCGATAGCCTCGACGAGATCGGGTCTCCTCCTCAGGACCCGTGAGAAGCACACAGGGACCGGAGCCGAGAAGGAGGAGACCGCATCGACAGTGAAGCCGGGAGAAGCCGCTTGGCTGGCGGGCCAACAGAGGTCTCGGCCCCGCTAGGTGCTTCTCCTCCGGGTCCTTTAGATGCATCCCTCTCCTGTCCTGAAGCGGGAGTTTGAGTCCCAGGAGCAGGAGGGGGTGCCACAGGGGGAACAACTGCAGCCGCAGGAGTCCCCGAAGGAGCGGAGGTCGGAGCCGAGTCCGGCGGTAAAAGACCCGCCAAGACCAGCTTGGACCGCTCCCTCAGTGCCCTGGGGTTGAACCCTGCACAAATGGAACAACCAGATGTGAGGTGTTCAACCCCAAGACACTTAACACACCGAGTGTGGCCATCAGCCGGTGAGAGCTTGTGGCCACACTCGGAGCATTTAGAAAATATGGACTTAGGCTGTTCAGCCATAGTCTATAAATTTAACCTAAAGTTACAGAAAAGTAACTTAAACAATAAAAGAAGCACACAGGCCTCACACACACTCTACGTACCAGCGAGGGGAGGGAATAAAAATTACTACTGAAAATTAAATTAAACTAAAAACAGTCAATAATAACAGGAAACCTACAACTTTCACACAAAAATTGTTAAATAAAGAAAAAATTCTCTATTTTTCAACAAGAAAATAGTCTACTTAGCTGAGAGCTATGTATCCACATCTAGTTACCAGCGCGGCAAACAAGATCTGAGGTCATGAGGGTAGAGCAGGGCATTATGGGTGAGGGGAGGAGCTGAGAGCTTGGATCCATAGCTGGAAAACTATGCCGGTTCGGATCCGATATCGGATCCATAACCCACAGGTTGCAGACAAATGAATACCCTACTTCAGATCAGAGGATATGCCTGAGAGTCCCCTCGCCGCAAGAAGTTGATCCACCAACCTCAACACATCCATTTTGGTCAAGACTCTTGGTGGAACAAAATGACTGAGTAGAAGGGGATTTTGGGCATTCCAAAAAGGGGCTTGGTAATTGACATGTGAAAGGATATATGGACGGGGAGTATCTAGTCCAAGGACAATGAAGAAAGGAGAATTCAGCGTTTTCCGTTGGCACTGAAGACAGTGGAGCTAAAACAGGAAATGGCACCGAGACTCTTGGTTCCATGGTCTGTTCCTGTGTCTGCCCCAACTTCGGCACTGATGGAGGCACTTTTGGTACCGAGGTTGTCACTGAGGTATCTTTTAAAGCAACTGTCAGTTCCGTACTGGTACAGGGAAACAAAGCTTTTAGGCTTTTGGTTGTCGGTGCTGAGGGAGAATCTGGAACCAATCGACTCCTTTTTAGGTTTGTCAATCTTAGAAGAGGAAGATGTGGATGGGGAAGACACAACCATTTTACTTTTGCTACTATGACCAGAGATAGACTCCTCAAAGGCAGGCTTTATCATCCACTTCAACAACAACTTATTTTTCCTTTCCACCAGGACCCAGTAACTGAAGCCATGGCAAACAGAACAATCTTCATCCAAGTGCACCAGGCCCAGGCTGTAAGCACAGAGAGAGTTGCCCATCAGAACTGGGCAATTTACAGTTACACTCCAGACATTTCTTAAAACCAAAGGTACCTTTCCATTTGTCAGCCATGACTATACAACAATACACACACAAACACACTTCAAAACTGTTAACTAAAAAGACAGAGGAAAGGGGGCGACCAACAATGAAAGAAAGAAATACAGTACAGTTTTGTACCTACCATAAATGTAGATGTTCGAGTGTTCACACTGCTGCAGTCATTACACTTGAGTTATCCTGCCATCAGGCAGTCCCGCAGTCGGCCAGAGTTCCAAAGTCTTGGTCCGGCGTCGGTTGCTGTCGCTTCTTCCCTGACGTCAGTGCGCCAGGGGTATATAAGATGCATCCGACGCCATTTTCTTCAGTTTTTCTTGCCCCAGATGTCAGGTGCCCCCAAGTAGGTAGGCAATACATATTGCTAATAAAACATATATATAAAATAAAAACAATACCTTCAGTTACAAGCAAATACACCACAAAGGTTGTATAGGATAGAAAGGTATAGATAAGTCCAGCTAGGACAGAGGGAATGGAGGGAGGTAATTTGACTGCAGCAGTGTGAACACTCGAACATCTACATTTATGGTAGGTACAAAACTGTACTATGTTCATCGTGTTACACTGCTGCAGTCATTACACTTGGGTAGAATCCCAAAGCTAAGGTTGGGTGGCTGGTCTATAAAGAGTTAGGATTGGCTATGAGGCCCCTCAGAACTGCAGTGGCAAATCCTGCTCTGGATTTAGAGTAAAGAGGCAAGTGGTAATGCTTGGTAAAGGTGTGCACTGAACTCCAAGTTGCAGTCTCCAAAAATTTCCTTGGTTGGTACTCCTCTGAGAAAGGCTATTGCTCTGGTAGAATGTGGCCTAATGTTATTAGGGACTGATTTGCCATGCTGTGTGTAGCAGTAACAAATACAGTGTCCTATCCATTTGGGATGGTCTGTTTTGAGATAGCCTTGCCCTGTGATCCTGCAGCATATGCTACAAACAGTTGCTCAGTTTTCCTGAAAGCTTTTGTTTTGACCAAGTAGAAGCGTAGCTGCCTGTGTACGTCCAAAGAGTGCAGAGGTTTCTCCCCTTTATTCTGGGGGTTTGGATAAAAAGTTGGCAAATGGATGGTTTGGTTAAGAGCCACACTAGATACCACCTTTGGCTTAAAGGTAGGGTTTGTCCTTAAAGAAACCCTGTCCTGATGGGAAATTATAAAAGGTTCCACTGCCATTAATGCCTGTAGCTCTGAGACTCTTCATGCTGAAGTTACTGCCAGGAGCAGAGCTGTTTTCCATGTTAAAAATTTTAGATCGGCTGTATTGGCTGGCTCAAAAGGTGGCAGGGTCAGTTCTTCCAAAACAAAATTGAGGTCCCAAGTTGGTGTTGGTGCTCTCCGGGGCGGTCTTATGTTTCTAGCCCCTCTGAGGTACTGCTTTAGCAAGGGATGAGAGAATAAAGGAGGATCTGTGCTGTAATGGGCTGAAATGGCAGAGGCATGGATCTTAATTGATGAGAAGGATAGGCCTTTGTCCAGCATCTCAGTTAAGTATTGTAAAATCTGAGGAATGTTTGGGACAAGAGGGTCAAGGCTTTGAGCCTGGTTCCAGGTGCAGAATCTCTTCCCTTTTTCTGAATAAGATTTCCTGGTGCTAGGCCTCCTGGCCTCCAAAATGACATCCATAACAGCTTTAGAGAGAGGTGCTGCCTGTTTGACTAATGAATCTGCCATGCAGCCAGGTTTAGGGTTTTGAGCTGACCGTGCAGGATCTGATTGTTTTGTTGAGTCAGAAGGTGTGAAATTTGAGGCAAAATCCATGGTGGGCCTTGAGCTAAGTTCTTTAAGATTGGGTACCAGTGCTGGTGTGGCCAGTCTGGAGCAATCAGGATCATCTGTGGTTTTTCTTGTCTGGCTTTTAGGAGTACCTTTGAAAGGAGAGGCAGTGGTGGGAAGGCATGAACTTTTAGGCTTTTCCAGCTGAACGAGAGAGCATCCACTTTCCATGCTTGTGTGTGATAAGTCCTTGTGCAGAATTTTTGTAGTTGGCAAGTCAGTGGGGAGGCAAAAAGATCTATGTCTGGGCATTCCCATTTTTGCGTTACCATGCTGAAGATTTGTGGATTCGATTTCCATTCATGAGGGTCCATGATATTTCTGCTTAGATCGTCTGCCGGAGTATTTTTCTTTCCTGGCAGGAATTGTGCTTGCATATGAACTTGATTAGTTAGAGTTGTGTTCCACAAGGTCATGGCTTGTCTGCATAGGGGATAAGAATGAGTGCCCCTTGCTTGTTTATGTACCACATTACTGTGGTGTTGTCTGTCTTTAATAATAAATGCCCTGGATGCAGAAGGTCCTTGAAAGCTGTTAGGGCATTTTGAACAACCAACATCTCTTTTTGATTGATGTGAAGATGCATTTGGTCTGTGGTCCACTTGCCCTGAATACATTTTCCTGCCATGTGTGCTCCCCAGGCGTAGTCCGAAGCATCTGTTGTTAGTGTCTGCCTGGCTGTGGGTAGAGTGAAAGGCTGAGCCTTGTTGAGGTGACATGCCTGCGCCCACCATCGAAACTCCTGTTGTAGGCAGGGAATTATTGGTATTACTGCTTCTAAACTGTGAGAGTGCTGAGTCCAAACACTTTTTAGGTATCATTGCAATTTCCTCATATGCAGTCTGGCATATGGAATTAGTAGTATGCAGGATGCCATGAATCCCAGGGCCTGCAGAATTTTTCTTGCAGGGAGATGGGACATTTTTGCCAGTAATTGAAAATATTGAGTCAGTTGTCCCTGTTTGTCTAGCGTGAGATAAGCCATCTGGGCCGTTGTATTTAAGCTGGTACCCAGGAATATTATCTGTTGTGAGGGCACTAGTTTTGACTTTTTGTTTACTGTGTACCCTAGAGAAAATAGCAACCTTTTTACAAACGCCAGATGCTTTAGAAGAAATGTCCTTTGTCTCTGCTTGAATGAGGCAGTCGTCCAGGTATGGATATATTTGAATTCCTTTTTGTCTGCAAAATGCAATTACTGGTGCCAGGCACTTTGTAAAGACCCTGAGCGCAGTAGATAAGCCAAAGGGCAGTGCAGAGAATTGGTAGTGCATTGTACCAGCTGTGAATCTGAGGTATCTTCTGCAATTTTGTCTGATGGGGACATGCAGGTATGCCTCTTTGAGGTCCAGAGTAACAAGCCAAGCCTTCCTGCCCAGCATGGAAAGAAGCTGCTGTAGTGTCAACATTTTGAATTTAGGAACATCCAGGTAAGTATTTAGAGTTGAAAGGTCTAGTATGGGTCTCTAGGCTTTGTCCTTTCTGGGGACCAGGAAGAGTCTTGAGTAAAATCCTTGTCCTTGTTCCTGATGTGGTACTTTTTGAATAGCTTTCATGTCCATGAGGGCTGATATTTGTTTTTGAGCCTCTGCCCATTGATTTTGTGGCAGGTTTGGCATTCCTTTTAGCCTTGGTAAAGTGTGAAAGTGGAACCTGTAACCGTGAGACACAATATTCAGAACCCATTTGTCTTGGGTGATTGTTTGCCAATTTTGATAAAAAAGTGCTAGTTTTCCCCCTAAGGGTGCTGCCAAAAGGGAAGTGCTTGGCGTACGAACGGGGAAGTCATTGGGACGGTTTCCTATATGGCTGAGATTTGTCCTCACCTTCTTTTGGGGTTGAGGTACCCCACTGTCATCGTCTGTTAGAGCCTTGGGGTTGAGATCTGCCTCTTGGGCGTCTGTATCTGCCTCTCTGTGGCCTGTCTGACACTGGAAAGGACCAATTCTTTGTAGGCCAATTTCTGCTAAATCGAGGTGGCTGTACCTGTAAGAAATCTTTGACTGTTTGCATAGATTTAGCTTTATACTCCATTTTCTTTAACACCTCTTCTGCCTTAACACCAAACAAGGTATCATGCTGTAAAGGAGCATCCAATAATTTTGCCTTAACATGATCAGGTAAACTCTGTTCTTTTAACCAAGCATGTCTTCGAATCACAGAACCTGCAACTGCGGCTCTACAAGAGGTCTCTGAAGAATCAAAACCACATTGCAGAGTATGTTTTCCCACCTGTTCAACTGCATGCAATAAATCCTGCATTTCTTTATAGTCAGGGGCTTCTGAGCTTGCAAGCATTTTCTGTTTTAACTGAGCCATTAAATATTGTTGGTACTTAAGCTTGTGAAACTGGCAATTTAAAGCTCTTACTGCTAAAGTTGCAGAAGTGTAAACTTTCTTCCCCCATCTATCCAATGCTCTAGAATCTGTCAGAGGGGACTGGATTTTTTGCAATGGAAGCCTTAACCCCTTTGGGACCCTGTGAAATAGTTTCTGGATCAGCAGAAGGGTTTTTATAAAGAAACTTGAGAGAGTCAGGGACTCTATAATACCTATCTGGCTTGGCTGGTGCAGGGGGCAAAGAATCAGGAGATAAGCTGGATTCAGAGAACACATCATCCACAATATCTAACACAGGCGTAACAGTCAGGGGCCTGTGCTGAGGCAATAAAAGGAAGTCCCTGAGCCTTTTCTTGGATTCTGAATAATCCTGACTTTCCCAATGGAAATGCTCCCTCATAGTGTGTAAAGTTTCCCCAAAAGAATAATCCTCAGGAGGAGAGGCTGAAGGGATATATTCTTCAGCATCAAAGTCCTCATAGGGCGGGAAGAGAGTATCCCTGGTCTGAAGAGGAATCAGAGGAAATGGAAACCTGATCAGAGGAATCATGGTCTGTATCCTGCCTAGGTCTTTTCTCAGGAGGGGGATGGGAACCCCTGCTTAGAGTAATGAGGTCTTTGGCCATTTTAAGCATCTGTTTCTTAGGTATGGAGGACTGTCCAGGAGAATGCTGTAATTGCTTCTTTGTCTTTAATGGTGTTTTTGTCTTGGCTGTTGATTTAATGGTAAGTTGTGAAGGTCTGAAAACACCCTCAGAAGCCGATGCCTGCTCAGCGGCTCCGGACCCATCTGAGGGATTAGTTTCCATAGGCCCAATACCTTGAGTTTCCAGAGGCCTAGTTGTCTCCACATGGGAGTCGGAGGCGGCCTGTGGCTCTGAGGTAGCGGGTGTCAGGGGCTGCGAAAGCGCCTCACTGAGAACTGGTGACTGGCCTAGAAGAGGCTTCATCGGTGGTTTTGGACCTCGGATGCCTGTCTTTATCCTTGTCTTTGCGTTTTTTCAGAATTGCGGTCGTCGGTTGATCTGACGGCATAGTATAATTGAACCTTCGGCCAAAGTAGTGCAAAGCAAAATCAAAATGTCGTTTTATAGTGCGTTTGTTAAATCTAGCACAAAACTGACAACTAGTGACGTCATGATCAGGGCCTAGGCATGGAATACAGTAAGAGTGGAAGTCCTTATGAGGTATTTGCTTCCCCACAAGAAATACAATTAACTTTTTCTGACATCGGTCTGAGGCAAGAAAAAAGTTTCCCCAATGGGGTACTTAGCTTTATTGAAGACTTCGGATCTGAAATTCGACTTTGAAAATCTCAGGAGTCGGCCGACCGGCACTTGCGAACTGCTTTTGCTTCGGGCACCGCGCGGCAAGAAAGACTGAAGAAAATGGAGTTGGATGTATCTTATATACCCCTGGCGCATTGACGTCAGGGAAGAAGCGACAGCAACCGATGCCAGACCAAGACTTCGGAACTCTGTCCGACTGCGGGACCGCCTGACGGCAGGATAACCCAAGTGTAATGACTGCAGCAGTGTAACATGATGAACATCCGAAGGTACAGAAATCTACCAGCGATGGTAGGAAAGACTACAGCGAAGTGTAGAAAGAAAAGCGTATACTACCACAAATTTTTTTTTTATGTTTAAACTAGAAGAAAAAAGGGAGACACTAAAGACCATCAACAATGGTAGAACAGAATATACCAAAGTGTATAAGAGGAGGAGGAGAAGAGAAGCAAATAGTGATCGAAAAGGGGGTAGGCTACAGAGAAATATTACAACAATGACATTAATGAAAAAGATTCCTATATCAATACAAAAGACTAGAAAATAAAAAAATAAGAAATATATAAAACTTAGCTTGAGAGCTATTTGGCCATGTCTGTGACAGGAAAGCAGCAAACAAAATCTGGGGTAAATGAGAGAGGAACATTCTGGATAGGACTTAAACTCGAGAGTTTTTGATTCTCGTGGGCTGTAGTAACGGTCAAGTCAGTTCCGATATTTGGAACCAAACCCAAAGGTCAAGGATAAATCAAGACTGACATCGGATCACATGACTCCACACAGATCCTTTGGGCGAAGCTAAAGACGACGGCCTAGGATCCACAGATACTGAAACCAAACCATAAGAAAGTAAAACAGAACTTTATAACAGCTCTCACTTCTTTCAACACCTTCAGACCTAGGTCAAAAGTAATCATGGAATGGAAATTAAAACTCCACAAACAAGCTTGTAGATGTTGAAAACTTTAAAGCAAGAATTGTGCTTGCTGCCTTGACAATGAAAGGGAAAGATTTTCCTGAGTGGGAAGTGAAGAAAATGCTAGTCTCTGAAAAGCAAAATCTGAGGCTGCCTGAATTAGCCAAGTGTAGTCTTTTGTTGTATTCTGCAGACTAATGTGAATCAAGGGAATAAGAAATAACATTTAAAGGATGTTGTTTTCATTAAGTCTTTATAGGGTACTGTGGTATGTGTTACAAAACTAAAGCAAAGTATTCTCTAAAGAGTTGAAGTTTCCTGTACAGCTGGCCCCAAATGGTTATCAGATTCAGAAAGTCTACTTATGAAGCCACTACCTGCAATACAGAACTACCTAGCTCAGAGTGTCTGCTGTAAAATTAGGTTTACTATGAAAATGTCGATGTTCAAAACAAATTCTGTTTTGAACGTTGAACCATAATGCTGAATTCCTGAATACTAATTAGGTCTAAATGTCAAATCTGATGAACGAATTCAGCAGTTTCGAAATTTAGATCGAATAGCAAATGTGATGTCTGCATAGGAGCTAAGGTAAGCCTAGCCCCTACCCTGCAAACTCACTGTTTTGCAAGGGAGCAAGCCCCCTTTGTCCCCCACACCCCCTGCTAAATAAATATTCTAACTCAGAGATCGTACTACAATGAGGATTAGGGATGCATTTCTCAGTCCGCACTGTACTGCAATGTGTACTTCTAACATCAAGGTTCATATCAGCGAATGCACAGTGACATTCACTGATACAACTGTTTCACTCAAGAAACTTTCAGCAACACGGAAATCGTCCAACCGTATTTTGACATTCCTGTGTTCACTGAACATTACTTCAACATTTTGACAGTAAACTGCAGAATTATCTGTGTCTAGCAAATAAGCTGCTTGAAGTTGAAATCCTATGGACAATGCAACAAATCTACATGTTTATCCGCAAAGATGCTGCCTTGCTTACTGTAGTAAATAACCATCAAACTGTGTTTAGATGAAGTGTTCCTGTAGACTGAAGTCATTATGAATGCCTTTAGTGACAGGATAATATTAGATCTCATTTGGGACTGTAACCCAAGACCTCCACCATATCATGCTGGTGTCAATGCTGCTGTATTAAGTAATTCTAGTATTTCTTTTAGGATGATGTGCAATTTTTTTTTTCAGAGGTGACCAAATTCCTCCGAATAACATAACCTGGATATAAGCTCACCAACAGAAGACCAAGCAACTGTCATTGGAAAAGCTACTGGTTCAGTCAGTACAGGGTATGCCTGGATTCAACAGTAGCATATAGACAAATTACTTCTGATCCTTTACAACTAATGGAATCTGAGGAAGAATGGACCCATCTGGTCAGCTGACATACCACGGATTGAGAATATCCCTGAAACCTTTTCATGTGGAGACAAATGCAGCATGCAAGGAGAATGCTGGTAGATGCATGACTCAGGAGCACTAAAGGCCCTTGCTGACATTATGGTCTGGGACAGAACCAACTTAAAAGATTCAAAATTATTGTAAAAGCATAACTAAACTCTTGTTGTAAAACATCACAAAAAAACTCTACCTCACACAATGAGAGTTTACAAATTTGGAACAAGTAATTTTACATGATACAAAAAATAATTTTGGAGCCTCCTTTGCACCCTCCAAAATTATAGCTCTGCTTCTATAACCACAACTTCAAAACATTTCAGCTCTAAAGATGCATAAACTCAAGTGAAACTGAAAAATTAAAAAAAAAAAATCTTTCCTCTGATTTGTACAACCTCAGAGACCCCAAGACAGCATATTCAACCATGAAAGTTTGCCGCACAGACATGAACTGCAAAACCAATCACTCAATGATAATTCAAATGCAGAAAAAAACAAAAAACTGACAAACCATTCTGAAACCTTGAAATGTTATGCTTGCAGCAGAAATGATTTCTGTTGCACTAAATTTTCAGTTGAATTCAAATCCGAGGACTCCAGAAACAAATTATTACTCTGCCACTCTATTAATTACCGTGCAAAAAGAGCTTGAATTAATCAGTTCCTCTAGATGAAGGTAAATATACCTTTGCCAGAGAAGCACCTTGAGACTGATGAGGGTGGCGTGACAAGGTAGAACGTCAAGACTGCAAAATGGAGTCACTATTTTCCCTTTGAGTGAGACTGAAGTAAACCCTTGTCTATCAATCCATTGGCAAAAAACATTGCATCAGAGATTTAGCTCGTTAGTAATGACCTTGGCAATACTGGAATTACTTATGGGAGAGGTTTCTAACCTTTTTCAAACAACTGTTAACAGAATTTTCACAAGGAAGATATTTGAACACAACTATTCCACCATAAATAAAGTGCAGGGAGAATGGTTGGAGGTAATTCTTACATGCTTGCAGGCTAATCCAAAGGCTGGGAATTCGTAGCTATGAAATGTCTTCATTCCTACGAACGAACTCTAACTCTATCACAAGACAGATATCTTTCAGACTGGCAACCCCTAAGTTAAGAATTGTGATATGGTAGTCTCCTTGGGAGGAGATAACATATCGCCTCTCCCAGCAAAAGTATTAAAAGAATCTGCGATCCAAACATGCACATAAATGTACAAATTCCCCTTTGTCATATCTTGGTGGTGTAACTCGCAAAGACTAAATAGGAAATCAAGAGAAAGAATTCTAATCTCAGGCAGAAACATTTGAGCAAGACTTTAACCAAGTCTATCTTCTCTCCATCTTAACTTTCAAATCTGCATCTTCACCAACTTCACAGACCAAAGTAATGAGCCATTCATTCAAATCTGCATGGTATCAGACAAACAAAGGAGGTACAAATTTCCGAAGACTATCCCACTACAGTAAATACCTTAGCAAAGGTATTTTATGTTTAAAATCTATACAGCAGCAAGACTAGAACTATTTTATAACACTTCCAGTCTTAAAGCTGTGCTAAACCAATTGTATTCAGGCAAAGGGAGTGGGGCTTCTCACATCTCTCAGTATTTAGTGTTTTTCTCAATATCAATGAACCCTTTGGGAGGATTTTATGCTATTTGAAAATCATATCATTAATGGCCAGTAAAGTTTCATGTGCTGCAGTACATCAAAAAGCTAGCAGCTCTGTTCAACATAGATGCAAAACTTACTCACTTCACCATAATCCCTTTCACCAGTCATTTTCCTTATCCCATTCAGAACGCTCAGGAAGCCTAACAAACTTTACAGGCTGAGTTCACCATTCCCATCATATGAACGAATATGAGGCCACTCGATTAAAATCACTGCCAATAAAAGTTGTAAAATTACACTGTTCAGAATTGTTTCTTGTAGAAAAATGAATGAGGTAATGTGACAATATAACTGCTGTTTTCATTTTCAAAAGGCAGCCAGCATACAGGATTAGGCTGTGATCTGTAGATGAGCTCCTTCCCGTGGTTTGGGGTTTAACTTCCCTCTGCCTTCATTTACCTACTATGTGACTTTCAGTATGTCATTTACTCAGACAGTGTTTTGGGGTAACTGGGAATTTGAGCTAGGCACCTCAATGGTTTCCTGGATTACATGCCTACTAACCACCTATGAAAAAAGTTCTACAATTTGTGCAATCAAATTTCACTGCGGGAAGAAAATTTCCTAGTTTTTCCAGTGCTGTTATTTTTACTCAGTGTACTGAACTCTAACCGAGAACAAACTGCAGTTAAAATAAATTCAACATCAGAATTCAGTAAATGGCATGCTCAGCCCTTATGAGGTACAATCTGCATTACCTGAAGCAGCCTTTCTGCCAGAGAGGCTAATTTTCTTTCATGTATGCTCAGCCATCATTAAGGTCCAGGAAATGCCAACATTTTCCTGTGGTAAATTGCTCCTCAAAGTCAAAACATTCAAAAACAATACAAAAGTACGTTCTAGCATCAGAAGCTACTGAAAAAAAATCTAGCAGTTATTTTCAGTGATCTGAAACAAACTTCAGACCCTGGAATAAGTAATGTTAGCTTCACAATAGTACAATCTAGCAAATTGCAAACAATACAAGTGGCTGTAGATTCTTACAAGCACATAAGGACCCAGACAGGTTTTTATTAGGGGGAAGCTATCAAGTGCAGATAGTCTTGTTCAAGTAAATTCCAGAAGACAAACAATGACCTGCAAGCATTGATACTTACAAAATGTCCATCTGCTATTTACGGAATCAGTTTGTCTGTATCTCAGTCAATACAATACATATAGTTAAGTTAGCAGCAGCTTCTTGTGGTCTACCCACAGTGATGAAAAATTCTGGGAATTAAAATTCAGTGCATCTAGAAAATACTCCTATACATTAAATGTCTGCAGTGGAACAGCAAGCAGCACACAAGCTGTACCTCCAACAGTGCTGAAACAAAAACTTAAGGCTGCTCTCAATATGGGTGTATAGGTTTATAGGCAGGTACTAGGCTATCTGCCCTAGGACATTTATAAGCCTAGCCAGAATGTGTTGGCTTTCGCCTCCCTTTTAGACTAGATTCCTGAGCCTCTGTCCAGCAGGGCCATAGAAGTGATCCCAAGAGTAAATTTACTATTTCCCATCCACTCATCAAAATTTCTCTTGAAGAGGGTCAGCGAGGGGCTCTGCCTAACATGGACTGGGATTCTATTCCAGAGAGTGGGAAGCCTTTGGGATATAAATCCCTCCAGCATGTCCTATTTATTGTTGTGCTAAGGTTTAAATCCCTGGAGCATGTAAGCTCTAATGGATTTGGTTTTCTTGAGGTGGAGCATGTCCAACAATTCTGGGTTAGACATGGCCTTGTGTGTCAGACAGAGCTCGCCTCTGAGTAGGCGGGTAAGTGACTGAGTAGAGCCGGAGTTTCCTTAGTCGAGCTGCATAGGGCATCTGTTTGAGGCCCACAATCCTCTTGGTGAGGTATTTTTGCAGTCTCTCCAGCTGTTGCAAGTGTCGGGTAAGGTACATCCCAAATGGGACATTACAGAGGGGCACAATGACCTCTCTTGATCTAGGTGTGAACCTTTTGTGATTAGGTGAGCTATATAGAAGATTTTTCTAACCACTTTGGCAATGTGATTGTCAAAGGAGAGGCTACTATTTACTTGGGTCCCCAGATCCCTAATTACTTCTTCCGTACTTAGTGGATTATCTCCTATGTGGTAGTTTGTGGGCACTTTGTTTTTCCTAAAGGGGATGACTATGCACTTTTTGGCATTTAGCTTGAGGTCATGGTTCTGACACCAGGTATCCGTCTCTGTAAGGCCTTTCTGGAGGATGCTTGTGTCAGCCGGTGAGTCGATTATGGCTCCCAGTTTGCAATCATCTGCGAACTTGGTAAGCCACAGTCCTCCCGTGTTTGCCTGTACCTCAGAGAAGTATATACCGAATAAGAGGTGTCCCAGGACTGAGCCCTGTGGGGCACCACTTGTAACCGGTTTAGAGTCGGACATGGCACCCGCGACTCTGACCATGTGAGTTCTATCCCTGAGCCAGTTTGCAACCCATCTTGTGACATATGGGTTAATATTTAAGCTGATAAGCTTATTTATGATGCCAGAGTGGGGTATTGTGTCGAAGGCCTTTGCGAGGTCCAGGTAGGCTGTGTGGACTACCTTTCCCTCATCTATGGCTTTGGTTACTATTTCGAAGAAGTCAACTAGGTTTAAGAGGCAAGATCTGCCTTTAACAAAGCCGAATTGGGTAGGGTCCAGTGTTTGGAGGTTCCCAATGTCTTTGTTTATGAGATCCATGACGATGCGCTCCATAGCCTTGCAGACCAGGCTAGTCAGGCTTATAGGGCGATAGTTTCCGGGATCCGTTGTGGTGCCACCTTTGTGGAGCGGGATCACTGTTGCTGTACGCCATTCTTTGGGTACATAACCTGTGGTAAGGCTGAGTTGGAACAGTGAATTTATGTGAGGGTTTAGTTCATTTTGGAGCTAGTGTAAGACGCAGCCCGGGATACCATCCGGTCCCATTGATGCTGTGTTTTTTACCTTGGAGAGGGCTGCTTTCACCTGTGTGTCTGTGATGTCTGGGAGACTGCATTCTTCTGGGATAGATACTGGCCCTTTTGGGGGGGAGGGGGGTAAAGTTTGCACTGAACCTGTCCGCCAGGATGTTGGCAATGTCAGTGGGTTCAGTGTATTTTCTGCCATTTTGCACCAGCTCAGAGCAGATCTGAGAGTTGCCACCCAGATTCCTGACATAGCTAAAGAACGCCTTGTGATTATCTTTAGAGTCTTTGGCGATTTTTCTTTCAAAGCTAGCCTTTGATGATTTTATGAAGGATCGAAGTTTCTTGCTAGTACTGATCAGGGGATGCCTTCCCTTTTTGGGATTTTGCCTTATCATGTAATAGTTTCCTCCTCCTGTTGTATAGCTTATTTATGGCCGGGGTCCATCAGACTGGTCTCCTGTTTTTGGAGGACTGAGTCTTAGTTTTACTTGGGATGGCACGATCCAAGTAGGTGCTCATAGAGTGCATTTGTAAAGGATTCTGCGGTTTGGGTAGCATTTTCCATTAGGCCGGGGGCTTTGAAACATTCCACCTCGGTCTTGAGAAGTGTGAAGTTTGCTTTTGAGAAATTTTTCACAGTGGTTTCCTTGGCTGGGGGTGGGGGTCGGGATGTGGATGTCCATTGTTATTAGTTTATGGTATGATCTTACCAACGAGGGGTTTACCTCTGGTGTGGAACATTGAGCCCCCATGTTGGTGATGACCAAGTCCAATATATTGTCCCCCTCTTGTGGGAGTGGAGACCAGTTGTTCCATGGCATTTGAATTTATAAATTCCAGGAACCATTGGGCAAAATAGTTGGGACTTGAGTAGTTTTCCCAGTCAATGTTTGGGTAGTTGAAGTCCCCCAATATCATGGTGTTTGGTGAGACTTTCATATTCTCCAATGTTCTCAGGAATGCCGAGTGGGGGTCCTGAGACAAGGTGGGTGATCTGTAGCAGGCTACAAACTGAAAAGCAGTTTTACCTACTGTTAGTTGCACATGGATGGTTTCTGCTGCCTCGTGCAGTGCCACTAACCTGGAGGTGTGTGTATCCTTGATGAAAATGGATACTCCCCCACCTTTAGTATTTCGGTACGAGTTCTGGGGTCAAAAAGAATGGTATGAGTTGAATGCTGGTAGTGCTGGGGTGCTCTCTGGGGCCTTGAACCAGGTTTCTGTTACTGCACAGATATCGATTTTCTCCATACTGAGGAGTGCCTTGAGTGCGTGCATCTTGAGGTTTAGACTTCTGGCGTTGAGTAGCATTACCCTTAGTTTTTTGTTTCTGGTATTGTCTATGGAGGTGGGTTTGTCTTTTGAGCCTTGCCTAAAAAAGGCACTATGGGGGTGGCAAGAGCCTTAGCCAGTATTCGAAAGCCTAAGGGTGACAGGTGCAAGCCGTCCCTGGCGAAGCAACGTGGCTTGTCGAGCATGTCATCCCAGGCTGACAGACACTGGATTCCCTTTGAATGACACCAATAGCTTAGCCAATTGTTAAAATTGATCATTTTGTCTTTATACTGTGACGACATGCTTGGTTATGGCAAGATGCTACTCAGGGTCAGGGTCATACTGGCCTGGGCTACATGATCAGAGAGCTCCTCTATGTCTCTTTTCATGTAGTCCAGGAAGGTACGTCTCAGGTCATTCACACCAACATGGACAATGACAGAGTCATATTTGTACCTGCTGTTGGGTGACCTGAGTGCGTGACCTGAGTGCTTGTGTTATGTGGCGGATCCTGGCACCCGACAGGCAGCGTACAGTGACCTTCTCCTTGTTCAGTCTGGTGAGTGGGACGTCAGTGTGCCTCACAAGAGAGTCTCCGATTACTAGTGTATTAGGTGTGTTATTTAGCCTTAGGGGCTGCGACTGCGTGGCACACTGACTTTGTGAAGTATGTGATATGTGAAAGTTGTTGTGGGGTAGCGGTTGCTTGGATGTCTGCTTTGGAGGTCTCTGTTGCTTTGGCAGATTTTTATTTAGAGCCTCCGAGTATGTTTTTGTGAGTTTGTGTGTCTTGTTTGCTGGTGCGATTGGTCTACGTGAGACTGGTTGTGTGGTGCGAGTGGTTTCCTTCTCCTCCTGACTGTGCCAGTCTTGGGTTGAGAGAGCTCGGCCTCCAGTTTGACTGTATAGTTGCATCTCTCACATATATTTGAGTTTGTTTGAAGGAGGAGAGGGTTGTCTGTGTACATAAAGCAATTGTAACATTGCCTTAAGATTCCCAGATTCACCAACTGGCCTGGAGAGTATACCTGAAACTGCACTTTGGACATGCCTGGATGGTTTAAAGAACTGATTTATTGATTGTATGGAATGGACAAATAGGGAGCCTTGTACTTCTGGATAGTACAACAGGTGGGTGTAGTGCTAAAGTTTGTTAGTGCTTACTGATAAGTTTGAGCAAGTGCTGGGCTGTAGAATGAAGGTTGACTGCTTATTTTTTGAGAGTTTGACTAGTTCTACGGGAAAAATTGAAGCGCAGACTTTGTGGAGCCGGGAATAGTTTAAAACTGCTTAAACGGCGTTGCGCTAAAGCGGGTTTTAAGGCAGGGAGTTTGAAAGAGATAGGAAATGGCCCAAAACGGCCAATAAGCTACTAGTTACTGAGCTGAGACCACTCCTCCAGGGACAGATAGGCTGCTCAGAGCTCCCCACTCTCACTGGTGAACAGAGAAGCTTCCTCCTATCCAAGTAAGGATATGGGCAGCACAGGAACTATGACACAGCCTAGAACTCAGCAAGACCTGAAAACTGGACTATTCTAGTTCAGAAAAGGTGGGAAACGAGGATTTTTTTTTCTTTTTTCACTATACAATAGAAACTAGTCACAAGAACACAGTAAATGCTTTAGATCGGCTAGCGCACTTGAGTGTGTAGCCTACAACAATTAAACAAGGCAAAAAAAACAACTTTTAAAGTGCAAAACATTAAAAATGCAGAAAAACAATCTTTACAGGACTCAGATAGCTAGAAAACTCGCTTTTCGGCGAAACTAAACAGTCGCTGGTAGGAAAGTAGAAAAAAATATTTATAATCTGTTAAAGTCTCTCTTTCGCTCTCTGCTGTTTGTAGAACTCTGCAGGACACCACGAGGAGCTGTGCTGAGTCTCCTCGTGCGGAGTCTGTATAACTCATCCAGCAATGTTTAAAGAGAGACATCATCTCTGGTTTGGGCATGGTCTACACTGCAAAAACCACTATCAGATCCTGTCAGCTTACCTTGACAGCAGTGTATAACTAAAGTGTGTGGTGACATTCTTACTATATTATCTTTCAATTCAGATTTAGTAAGCAAGAAATCAGCCACCATACTACTACCACCACCACCAGGGCCTTTATAAGCCTAGACTTACAATCCAACCCAACTGTCTCTCTATGTATCGTTGGTGTTTATTAGTTTGGGGGTATGTTAAGAAGTTTCCAGAGGTAATAGCAGGGGTGGGGGTGGGTGAGGTGGGTTAAGGGGTGGAGGGTGCTACTTCAGCCATTACTGTCTATGTTTCTGACACATGCGGGCTGGCTATACCCAGGGTGAACTTCTGATTTCCCACGGATTGGTTAAGCTTATGCTTAAATAGGGTTAGGGATGGATTCTGCTTCACATGGATGGGAAACTGGTTTCAGAACATGGGGATCCCCTTAAGACACATCTGTCTTGCCAACATGTCTCATTGATGTCACAAGTAACATTTAAATCCTTGGATTTAATGGTTCCGATGCAGTTTTGTGGATGTGTAAAATGCCCATCAAACCTGGATCCAAGGATACCTCGTTATGTCAGGCATAGATAGCCTCTCAGTATCCTGTAGGGCTTTACAGTGAAACATATCGGACAATGCATTTACACCCTGGATTCTCCTGGTAAGGAGCCTTTGTGGGCATTCCAACTGTTGCATATGTCTGGTCAGGTACATGCAGAAGGGGCCATTACACTCAATGCTGAGTCTAAAGATCTGAATAAAGTGGCACTATGACTTCCTTGGACGTGGATGCCATGCCCTTACTTATTATATGTTGGATGACGTAGAATGATTTTCTCACTGCCTCTGGCCTCATGTTGGTCAAAGGCCAGATTAATGTCTATGTTTGTATAGTCCCAGATCCCTGACTATCAGGTCCACTCTTATGGGTGTGTTATTGATGGAGAAATAGGCCTGGGTGGCAGTTTTCCCAAAAGGAACTATAAAGCATTTCTTGGCACTGAGTTTTAGCCTGTGGCTTTGCACCAGTCATTTGTCGGTGTTAGACCCTCTTGTAAGAGGTTTGTGCCACGGGTTGAATTAGCTGTCATCTGCAAACTTAGTAAGCCAAAAGCCCTTGACATTAGCCTTTACCTCCAAGAAGTAGATGCCACACAACAGCAGTCCCACCACGGAGCCCTGAGGCACCATCGCTGGTGACCAGTCTCTTAGTGGAGGCGGTATCACCAATCCTGACTTCTTGGGTCTTCTATGTGAGCCAGGTGGCAATCCAATGAGTTATGTAGGGGTTTATGTCCAGTCTGGTGAATTTGTCAACTATACCCCAATGCAGTACTGTATCAAGCTTCTCAGCCAGCTCCTGGTAGGCAGTATGCACTGTTTTCCCCTCATCAATGCTATCAGGTTTAGTGGGCATGACCTTTCCTTGACACAGCCAAACTAGGTTGGGTCCAGTGTCCTAAGGTTACCCATATCTTTGTTGATTGTTTCCTTGATAATTTGTTCCATGGCTTTCCATATAAGACTAGTTAGACTAGCTGTAGTTTCCGGGACTGGTTGATGGTCCACATTTAAGCAGGATAACCATTACAGTCCTCGATTCTTGTAGTAAAAAGCCTGTTTTGAGGCTATAGTTAAAAAGTGACTCACATAGTCCTGATAGGTCAATGTTTCAAGCTATTTTACGACGCATCTAGGATACTGTCAGGGCCCACTGAAGCTGTGTTTCTGGCCTTAGTGAGTGCCATCAGGAACTGCTCCCTGTTAATAGTGGGGATGGTTTATGTTAGCAGGTATTTCATGGGGAGAAGCAAGGGTGGGAGATGAAGTTTAAGCTGAATTTGTCAGCCAGCAAATTCGCTAACTTGTTCTGCTCAGTGAAGGTGGCACTATTGACCACCAGTTCAGCACACTGATGTTGAGGTTTCGGACATAGCTGCAGAAGGCCTTGTGTGGTTGTCTTTAGCCTGTGAGGCTACTCGTCCTCATAATTGGCCTTGTTGGACGTAAGTCCTCTTACTTTCATGTTTAGTTTAATTAGAGAGCTCCTATCATTATGGGAGTTTTTTTTTTCCGATTTTAGCCATGACGTTTTTCCCTTTTGTTATATACCCTATTAAAGTTAGGATTTCACCAGTGTGGTTTGTTTATGCAGTTTGTTTTGAGCTTACTTCTAGTAGGTACAGCAGCCTCTATTCAGCCATTTACATGGTTCTACAGTGCCTCTGAGGAATTTTGCATAGGTTGCTGTGAACTTGGGGTTGGGAGGAGCATTGATTTTTAACAAACTATTGCTTAATATGATGCAGTTTGCTTTGGAACAGTTCCTGATTGTTACAGGGTTTGCTGGGGTTACCAAGTTGATTTTTATTTTGAAGAAGACAGCTTTGTGGTCCGACCTCACAAGTCAGGAAGTGACATGGAGGGGGGGGGGTGCAGCGCTCTCCCACATTGGTAAGTACTGAGTCCCATACATTTGAACCTCTGGTGGGTGTGTACACTACCTGGTCAAAGATATTTGTGTTAATAAAGGCTAGGAATTGTTGTGCTTGCAAGTATGAAGTAGAGTATGTTTCTGAGTTATAGAAGCATAATTAAAGTCTCTCATGAAAGGGTACTTGGTTTAATGGTGAGTGACTAGAGTATGTCTGCGTATGAACTATGAGATTCTACAGACAGAGGGTGGACTATAGCTTGATATGATTTGGTATGGGATTTTTCATGTGGATAAATTCCAGGGCATCATTCTGTTTAACTAGTGTAGTTATGCTTGTTGTTAATATAGGATTAAGACTCCTCCACCTTTTGTCCCTGTCTGTGCAGTTGATGGTCTAAATGTGTGGAAGGCACTGAAGCTTTGCACTGTTGGGAGCACTTTCTGTGGATTTAAACCATGTGTTGGTAAAGACATAGGCGTCTATATTCTCCAGAGTGAAGACAGCATGTACTGTGTGGAGTTTCTTGTTTAAGCAGCTAGTATTGAGCAGTAACACCTTTTGGTTTCTTTGGGTTTTATGTGATGGCTTGGTAAGTCTGTCAATTTGAAAATGAGTAAAAAAGCTCCAAGGGGGGGGGGGGGTGGTGGTGGTGGTTAGTTTTAGCCAATATTCGAAAGCCAAAGGAAGACAAGTGCAGATGATCCTTAGCAAAGCAACATGGTTTGTTAAGCTATCCTCCCGTGCTGGCAAATACCAAATCCAATTATCTTTTGTTTGTATTGTGGCACTGTCTTTGGTGAAGGTAGAATGTTACTCAAGCAAAGCACACACTTGCCAGAGATACATTCAGAGAGATCAACAAATCTCTCCCTTCAAATAGTCCAGGGAAGTACATCTCGGGTCAACAATGCCCACATGGACTATGACTACATGGACTATGACAGAATCATAATGGTTCCTTATGGTGTAGTGACTTGAGTGTGTGTGCGTGTGTAACTTGGTGGATCCTGCCTCCAGATAAGCAACTAACCATTATCTTCTCCTTGTTCAGTCTGGTAAGTTGGGCACCTGTGTGTCATACAATGGAGTCCCCTATTACAAGAATCCTGGGTAATGGTTTGGATTGCCTTACGGACCAACTCTACTCCTCCTCTCTCTTCAGAAAACTGGCATTAGTAACATGTCCATAACATGGTTGCAAGACTTCTTGTCAAACAAATTCTTCAAAATAAAATTAGGAATCTTCCTTCTCTCAGCCCACATCTCTTTCAATAGGTGTACTCCTAAGGTTGTGTCCTAGTGTCTTTTCCTTTCTTTCATTAATAAACCACCTCGTGACTTTCTTACTTGACAATTCATCTCCTGTAGTGATGACATGCTAATCTAAGTCCAGCCACAAACACTCTACAATCAAAACAACTGCAAAAAGACTAACTCTTTTAGTTCCTGTCTCAATAACCACAGACTAATATTTAACCCCAGAAATAAAAAGCATGCTTTTTGTTACTAAGAAAAAAATTAAAACACCAGTACAAATAACAATGCTACAGGAAGCAGATTTGGAAAGAACTGAGCACGTGTATTTGATAAGGAAAGGATTTCAGGATGGATATTCAGCAGAATATCGGGGACCAAGGAAAAGAGGAGTACTTGTATCAATTGCTAGAAGAGCTCCAATAATGATAGAAGACGGGGAAAAAGATAATGTCAGATTTTTAGTAGTAAAGGGATATTGGCAAGGGATGAGAATCATGTACAACTGCTATTACAGTGCTTAAAAACATTTAGGGAGAAATAATTAGCTTTCAACAGAAAATATTACTTATAGGTGGGCGCTGGAACTTAATTTGCAGTAATAAAGATGTATCTTCGAGACCTAGGAGGGAAATAGAACAAAGTAGACTTCTGAAGAAATTTATGAAAACATTTGGTATGGAAGATGTTAATTCAGCAGCAGGAACTCAAGAGAATTTACAAATTATTCTCCACAGTACAATACCTGGGCTGGGCTACACTAGATAAGAAAGAAATTGTATTTCACAGGAATTTGTGCTTTCAACCGATAACTGACACACATCCAATAACTATTTCAGACAATGCACCAATAATTACGAAGATAAAAATACTGGACAACAAAGTGAAAATGAGACATCGGTACTTCCCCACCTACTTGTTAAAAAGACAGGAATGTAAGGAGTGGGTAGTGGAAATCGTTTGGGAGTTATTAGGGAAGACAAAGTACTCCAGAAGTTACAGCAAGTGAGTGGAATAAAATGAAAGTGGAGTTTAAAAATAGAGTAGAAATAAAATAAAAAAAATATATAGTTAAAAAGTAACAAGAATTATTTAAAGAAGTTGAAAATGGTTATTAAAGTATTACAGAATAAGGCGAATCTCATAGAACAAGAAGAGGCGCAGCAGTTGACCACTAGAGAGAAAATAAGGGAGTACCTGGATAATGTGTATGCATTTACAAAGACAGGTGTTGAGCAACTGTTTTTTTGATAACTCCAGAGCACAAAAACTTTGGCACAATGACACAGGCAACAGAAGCAGAAAGGTCTGTTCCCAAATTTAGACAGCCAACAGCAAGAAAAATAACCAGAAATCCTATAAAGGTATTCGAGACATTTTGAAAATGTTATGAAAATTTGTATAAAGCAGGGAAATGGAGAAATCAAGAAAGCACATATGGAAATATTTATGGAAGACAAATATGCCAAGGTTAGAGGGACATGAGGCTCAACAATTAAAAGTTAAGATAGGAAGGCATAAAAATTGTGATATATAACAACTGCAGGAAAGTCTCTAGGAATAGACGACAATTTGGTAGAAGTTTGAAATCTAGGAGGGAAAAAAGTGATGAAGATCTGAACAGTTTTGTTTAACAGTATTTTAAAAAGAGAAGAAAAAGACCACCATCCTGGAAAAAATGTGGTGGCTGTAATGCCTAAAGACCATAAAGACCAATCAGATCCAGTTTCATATAGGTCCATTACAATTTTAAAGCATGATTATAGTGTTTATGTCTATAATGGCTAAACAAATGGCAAAGGTGTTGCCAAAATTGACAGATGTGGGTCAATGTGGTTTTGTGGAGGGGAAGCAAACATTTGACAATTAGAAGAATGATGATCCAGAGGGAAGTAGAATGTAAGAAAATACCGCTACTGTTAGCATGTCTTGATGCAGAGAAAGCACTCGACAGAGTAAGCTGGGATTTTACGAGTAGGGCAATGGAAGCATTTGCATTCTCTTATACAATAATAACGTTAATTAGGAGGACAGATGAGGGATCAGGGGCAAAAATTTAAGTGGGAGGATTCCTGCTAAGTTGTGTCTGAACAGAGGAACTAGACAGGGGTGTCCTCTTTCCTAAATAAGGGGTTCACATTCAAGGACATAATTGGTATGGTAATCAAGAAATGTTGGCTTTATTTGCAGACAATATTATTTTGTACGTGACAAAACCAGAAAAAGACAAATCACTGTTGTGCAACATTTTGAGACAGCTTTAAGTCTTTTTGGGATAAAAACTTAATGAAGATAAAACAAAAGATATAGCTGTAAACTATGTACCCACACATGAACTGACTGAGCAGCACCCATTGCTTATGGAGATACGATAAAAAATGATGTCTTTAGGAGTATGTGTTAAAACGACACTGTTATTGTGGCTAAGGATATGTGGGAAGAGACTAAACAAAAGATAATACAAAAACTGAGAAACTGGAAGCAATTGCCTATGGATATGGACAGCAAGGCACTAGCAGTAAAAATGTTTTTAGTCCCTTTAGCTTTATACACAGGTCAGGCATATATTTATCAACAGGATGAAAAGTTGTAAATAGTAATTAAAGAGTTGAAGGATTTATATGGGAAGAGAAGAGGGCAAGAGACGGGTGGGATAAGCTGACCTTTCCAACAAAACATCGAGGTTTAGGATTGCCTGATTTGAAGGGATGTTTTTGAGCTACACAGATAAGGCTCTTAATACATAAAATCAGAAAGCTGCAAATCGAAGTGGAAAGGGATGATGATGCAGGGAGGAAATTCAAGAAATAAGGAAAGTGGGACTTTGGATGAAGATCCTTAAGGAAAACAACAAAAGTTATACAGAATATTATATTCATAAAGTGGTAGAAAGTAAACTAAGTAAGTACAGTTGTGTACACTTACCATAAATGTAGATGTTCAAGTGTATTCACTGTTGCAGTCATCACATTTGGGTTATCTGCTTGCAGTAGCCCTCCGTCGGCTTGATTAACAAAGTCTTGGGTCCCGTTGCTGTCTTTCGCCCTCAGGGGTATAAAACATGCAGCCAATGCCATTACATCAGTTTTTCTTGCCCCAGATGTCAGGTGCCACCCTAATGGGAAGCAATTAAATATATAATTATACAAGGATATACCTCCACCAAAAAAGCAAATACAGCAAAAAGCTTTTAAGCATAGTAAAGGAAAGTAGAGGTATACCCAAAAGAAGTTAGGGGGCTGGAGGAAGGGTAACCAGGACTGCAACAGTGAATACACTCAGACATCTACATTTATGGTAAGTGTAGACAACTGCACTATGTTCTTCGTGTTTCACTGTTGCAGTCATCACATTTGGGTAGATTCCCAAAGCTAAGGTTGGGAGGAGAAATTTTAGATTGCATTAGGACTAGCTATAAGGCCCTGCAAGACTGCAGTGGCAAAGCCAGCTCTGGATTTAGAGAAAATTGGCAAATGATAATGCTTAGTGAAAGTATGTACAGAAGTCCAGGTAGCAGCTTCTAGGATGTCCCTGGTAGGGACGCCTCTGAGAAAGCCTGCAGAGGTAGATGCAGCCCTGGTTGACTGGGGTCTGATCCCCTGTGGGATAGGTTTTCCATGGTGTTTACAGCAGAAATTAATGCAATGGCCAACCATTTAGAAATGGTTTGCTTTGAAATAGCATTCCCCTCTGCCCCTGCAGCAAATGCCACCAGCAGTTGTTTAGATTTCCTATGAGGTTTAGTCCTGTCCAAGTAGAATCTAAGTTGTCTGTGCACATCTAAGGAGTGCAGTATCCATTCCCCTTTGTTCTCTGGATTAGGAAAGAAGGTTGGCAAATGAATGGACTGATTAAGAGCCACACTGGATACCACCTTGGGCATGAAGAATGGATTGGTTCTGAGGGACACCTTGTCCGCATGAAAAATGATGAAAGGCTCCACTACCATAAGGGCCTGTAATTCAGATACCCTTCTTGCTGAAGTGATAGCTAAAAGGAAAGCTGTTTTCCAAGAAAGAAATTTTAAATCTGCAGTAGCGGCTGGCTTGAAAGGAGGAAAGGTGAGTTTCTCCAAGACAAAGTTAAGGTCCCAGGCTGGGGTTGGAGCTCTCTTGGGTGGTCTTAATTTTTTGGCCCCTCTGAGGAACTGCTTGAGCAGTGGATGAGAGAAGAGGGGAGGTTCTGTGTTGTAATGAGCTGAAATGGCTGAGACATGAATTTTGATGGGGGAAAAAGACAGGCCCTTGTGAAGCATCTCAGTTAAGTATTGTAAAATCTGAGGTAAATTGGGCGTTGCTGTGCTCATCCCTTGAGACTGGTTCCAGGCACAGAATATTTTCCATTTTTCAGCATAAGATTTTCTAGTACTAGGCTTCCTTGCCTCTAAAATGATGTCCATCACTGGTTTACTGAGGGATGGTAAAGGAGAGATTAGGTAATTAGCCAGGCTGCTAGGTTCAGTGTTTGAAGCTGTGGGTGCAGAATCTGATTCTCCTGCTGAGACAACAGGGAAGGAGCCTGAGGCAGGTGCCATGGGGCCAACCGTGACACTGCGCAAGAGGGGATACCAGTGTTGGCGCAATCAAAATCATCCTTGGTTTGTCCTGTTTGATCTTCAGTAGTACTTTGGAGATCAGAGGCAGAGGAGGGAAGGCATAAACTGATAGACTTTTCTAGCTGAAGGACAGAGCATCCACTTTCCAAGCTTGTTTGTGGGAAGTCCTTGTGCAAAATTTGTCCAGTTGGTAGTTCTGGGGGGAGGCAAACAGGTCTATCTCTGGGCTCCCCCATTTGCTTGCCAACATGTTGAAAATCCTTGGTTCCAGTTTCTACTCACGTGGGTCCATGAGGTTTCTGCTTCGTCCGTCTGGCAGTGTATTTAATTTCCCCTGGCAGGAATTGAGCTTGTAAATGCACTTGGTAGCTCTAGGCTGTGTTCCACAATGCCATGGCTAGTCTGCAGAGGGGGTAAGAATGTGTACCCCTCTGCTTGTTTATGTACCACATAACAGTGGTGTTGTCCGTCTTTACCACTAGTTGTCCTGGACGAATGTGGTCCTTGAAGGCTGTCAGAGCATTCTGCACAGCTAACATTTCTTTTTGGTTGATATGCAGGTGCATGTGACTTGCCCCCCATGCATAATCTGATGCGTCTGTTAGGGTTTGGGTGGCAGGGGGTAGTGTGAATAGTAGTCCTTTGTTTTGGTGGCAGGCCTCTGCTCATCAACGGAACTCTAGGCGTAGACAAGGTGTAACAGGAATCATTGCTTCTAGATCCTAAGAATGTTGACACCATAGGCTTTTTAGATACCATTGTAGTTTCCTCATATGCAGTCTTGCATATGGAAAAGGAAGAATGCAGGAGGCCACGAACCCCAAAGGCTTGCAGTATTTGCCTTGTAGATAGCAGGGATTTTGTGGCCACTTGTTTGAAGTAGGTTGTCAAATGAATTTGTTTCTCTGGCGAGAGGAAAGCCATCTGGGAAGTTGCATTCAAGCTTGCTCCCAGGAATATAATTTGTTGACAGGGTACCAACAAGTTAGCACCCTTTGTACAAAGGCCAGATGATTCAAAAGTATGTTCTGGCTTTCTGCCTGAATTAGACAATGTATGGGTATATTTGAATATTTCTTTGCCTGCAAAATGCAATAACTGGAGCTAGGCACTTTGTGAATACTAGAACTGATAGTGCATGTAGCCAGCTTTGTTTTCTGAAAGAGTTTTAAATCTAGTTTTGCCAACCAGGCATCTTCTGAATTTTGGAATCACCGGTCCAGGATAGGGCACCATGAATTGTCTTTTCTGGGTACCAGGAAAAGTCTCAAACCTTGTCCCTTTCCACTGATTTGGGGGTAGATCTGGCCACCCGCTTGGTGTAGGCAACATGTGGAAGTGAAATCTGTATCCCTGGGACACAATATTTTTAAAACCCGTTTGTCCTGGGTAATGAGTTCCCAGTTCTTTGCATGAACACTGCTTAGTCCTGTGTGTACCCTGGGACTGCAGCCTGGGAGCTCTGCTGGATCTGGGTTTGGACTGAGAAGGTCTGGAAGAGGCAGGAAAGGACCAATTCTTGGAAGGCCAATGCCTACTAAATCTTCAAAATCTTTAACAGTTTGCATAGATTTAGCTTTTTCTTCCATCTTTTTTAAGAACTACTACTGCCTTATTGCCAAACAGACAGTCCTGGTTTAAGGAAGCATCCAATAATTTTGCTTTAACATGATCCCAGTTACAAAAGCCCTGCAAGATGCCTCTAGAGAATCAAAACCACATTGCAAAGTATGTTTTCCAAGTTGTTCAGCTGAATGCAGTAAATCCTTATTTTCAGCATAATCAGGAATCAACATCATTTTCTGTTTAAGCAATCCAATAACATGCTGCTGATACTTTAACATATGAAACTGGCAGTTTAAGGCCCTAATGGCCAGTGTTGCAGAACTGTATACCTTCTTACTCCATCTATCCAGTGCCCTGGAGTCTCTATCAGAGGGGGTAGGATTTTTGGCAGTAGTAGCTTTAATGCCCTTGGGCCCCTGTGAAATGGTCTCAGGATCCGCAGTAGGATTTTTTAAAAAGGAACTTGTGAGAGTCAGGGACCCTGTAATATCTAACAGGTTTTCTGGGAGCAGGAGGTAAAGAGTCAGGGGCCAAGCTAGATTCTGTAAATGCATCATCAACTATGTCTAGTACAGAAGGTATGGCTAAAGGCCTGTGCTGGGGCAGGAGAAAAAAATCCCTAAGCCTATTTTTAGAATCAGAGAAATCCTGACTCTCCCAATGAAAATGCTCCCTAAGAGTATGCAAGATTTCACCAAAAGAGAAATCCTCTGGGGGTGGGTGGGGGGTGGGGGCAGAAGTAATAGAGTCCTCTGCATCAGAATCCTCATAGGTAGATAAGGGTAAAGAAAATAAAACTCCACGGATGAAAAAACTTGGTCCAGAAACTCACAAATGCGTGTCAAAAGTGAATGAATAAAAGTGGAACAGTTCCAGCTCTACGTAATAGCAGTTGTAGTTCCTCGTTACCTGGCAACCAGCAACAGGGTCTGGATAGAAGACATACATCACCGCATCCTAAGGAGCCGAATGGCGTAACAAGAGCGACACCTCCTGGCGAGATTTTATTGGTCGGAACCGATCTTCAGGAACAACAGAATATCGCTCAACCGAGTTGGAGCAATGCACATGGTTCTCAGCGTAAGGATTTCAATTTCCACGCTTGGACTGAGCAGCAATTCTCATTTAAGCAAGGTACTGTTTTGAATGCTCAGAAACATATCAACTGTATGGAGCTTGACTTTGAAAAATTAAATGATAAATTATATGCTTATAAAAACACGCAACTGGAGATAGACTACTTAAGGGAATGCGTTCGAGTACAACGCATCCCCAAAGGTTTACGTTGTTACAAGTTCCCAAACAACGCAGTGTATGGCTCCATCTTACATACGAAACTGGTGGAGTTATTTGATAGAACAGGTTTGGAAATGTTGAACCTTATGATTTAGGACTATGAAACCAAAACTAATTGTTTGTTAAATGAACCGACAGTTTTAAACGATAACATTGTTAAGAATAAGAATTTTTTGAGTATCAAAAAATGTTATGATAACGTTTTTAATGAAATAGATCAGCATTGTGTTAAAATTATGGGCCGCAAAATAAGGAAGTTAGAACGCGACCTAATTGAATATAGAGAAGGAAGGGCCTATCCCTTACCAGGAAAATTCAAACGCAACACTATTAATGATGAGGAAAGGACCGACACTGCTGAAAATATAGACATTACTAACACACCAGTAGCGGAGCCGCCTAGGAGGAGCGAGCGGTTGGCATAGAAAGGCAATAAAAATCAGCATCAGGTTTTTCAATTTCTCCAGGGCAGACCAGGGGGGAGGAACACAGCATTTTACCAACAGAGTTGGAACAGGACACGCAGGTAATTAATTTTAATGGACTTTGCTCGGTGGGTAGCAATAATGAAGACTGGCCTAGAGACAGGTACCAGGTGTTTACTAAAGACAGTCTTACAATATACAATTTCACAGACACCATAACTACTTCTGAATTTTTTGAATTGTTTACCAGAGGCTTTCAATTTGTACCCCTGCGTACTATGGACCTATCTAAAACATTAATAGAATTTAAATTATTCATCAGGAAACTAAACCTTGCCTTATTTTTTAAAGGGCAAACTGCTACTAACCACATAAACACAAGGAGTAGCACCCTTCAACCCGCCCACTCATCCTAGTTTAAAAATCTTTGAGGAATTAGTGGAGACAGACCTAAGGAAGAAACATCTATTAGGTTCAAACTCACCACCTAATAATTTTGATTTTCATTTACAACTAATTAACTCCTTTAAAGAGGAAGGCATAAGAGTAATGAAACCGGATAAGGGTGGGGTTGTGGTTTTAATGTACAACTGGGCATATGAAACACATATTCATAACATGCTACAGGATGTAGTCACCTACGAATTGGTTTCCAGAAATGAACTTAACATAGCATATTCCAAGATTTATTTCATGTTAAATGATCATATGATGCAGGGTTTTTATCAATGAGAAGTTACACAATTATTTGCAAGTTTCAAAACCCAGGATCCCGGTAATCTTCGGGATCCCCAAGGTGCACAAAGGATTGAACCCTTTGAAGTTCAGACCCATAGTAGCAGGAGCAGGGAGTATTACAGAGCCCCTAGGTAAGTTTATAGATCAGACCTTAAAAAAAAATTTGTATCAATTTGTAAGGATTCATGGGAATTTCTTAATAATATCCATCAAAATCTATATCACCCCAAGATATTAATGGTAACTATAGACATTATAGAGTTATTCCCTAGTATTCCCCACTCCACAGGATTGGAATGGTTCAATGAAGTTTTGGCCACAGAATCTGAACTAAGTAACAGTATGGTCAATTTATTGGTGGAATTTATGGAAGTGGTCCTAGAGAATAATTTTATATACTTCAATGGAGAGGTCTTTAGACAAAAGAAAGGTGTAGCGATGGGCGCTGCATGCGCCTCGACATATGCAAACATAGTGTTACACCACTGGGAAAATAAATACATTTTTGCATCCAGTTGGGTGGAGCGGATTGTTTATTACAAACGCTACCTTGATGACATCTGTATACTGTGGAATGGTGACATGGACAGTTTTTCAGATTTTATCATTTATATTAATTCCACTACAGATTTTTTGGCCTTCACACATGATGTGAATGAGAATTCTTTGCATTACTTAGATGTCCTTTTAAGCAAAGATCAGGTCAACAACCTTTTTCAGTCTCAAATTTATAGAAAGAAAACTTTTTCCAATACTTTTTTGCATTTTGATAGCGGTCATCCGTTTTATCAGAAAAAAGGTATAATAAAAGGACAACTTATTTGTGCATCCAGGATGACAAGCACCCAAGAACTATTTCTGAAGGAAGTTGAATTCCTTAAAAAACTCTTTTTAGAAATGGGCTACCCAGCCTATTTGGTGGACAATTTAACAAAGGAAGTTTTAACCAATAGGGAATCAAAATACCCACCATTACTCGGTAAAGGCAAGGTATTAGAGCAAATACATGTTATTGACCAACGATCATTAAGCAGCAATTTTGTTTACACATACACCAGAGATTTTCAACAAATTGAAACGACTATTCTTACATACTGGCCATTATTGACTCTTCAGGATGATATTAACAAAATCATACCTGACAAACCTTTATTCACAAGGAGGGACATTAATCTAAAGGGTTTATTAGAAAGTAGAAACAACAACAAAAAGGATACACTTTTCTCTAATAAAGTAGGCACTTTTAAATGTGGTGCATGTAATCAATGTGCCTACATACACGACAACAACAATTTCTACATTCCTTCTAGAAACTTTAGAGTTAGCACCCAAAGTTATTACAATTGTGCATCAAAAGGTGTGGTTTATCTCGGTGTTTGCATCGAGTGCTACAGTTTTTATGTGGGCAAGACCGAGAGGTCACTAAGAAAAAGGATTTATGAGCATCTATACGAAATTGGAAAGAAGAAAGATACCAATGCCTTTTACAAGCATTCTATGGAATGTAGTAATATGCACTTAAAATTTTTAGTTCTAGAACAAGTCACCCAAGACCCTAGAGGAGGTGACTGGGAGACTCGTCAGGAGAATAAAGAACTTGTATGGCAATTAAAATTAAATGCAACAAAATCTCCAGGCTTGAACGATAGTATTAGTATAGCTAGTGTTTTAAAACTAAATAGAGAGAAACTATGAATTAACTATTTATTACCCTCTGGGCTCCTACTAACACTTCTTTATTAGAAGAACTTCTCATTTTTACTTTTACTGTATTTTATTGCATTAATATTTAACCAACCTACACCATCAGAATTTTTTATAACAAAATATGGAGAAATATTTATGTATACACATATACACATTTTAATACTGTATTGCAATTTTTATAAACTTTCTTTTTGGCATGTTATTTATGTAACACGCAAATACATATATATTTTTGTACATATATCTATTTTTACATAAATATGTTTCCATTATATTTTATATATATCATTTATTCAACCTTTAATCAGATTTTAAATTAATAAGCCTGATAGTAATATTGGTGTTACGGAGGGTATTGGCCTTTTAAATCTCTGATTGTTATAATTAATGATTCAAACTGCAAACTAAGTGATCACATGGTCAATTTTAAATGGTATAAAACAACTATGTTTTTATTTGTTCAACATCTTGACAAAGCCTGGTAGGAACCAGACGAAAGCGCTTGATGAATTTGTTTCTCTATTTTATTTTACACATTAAAAGTTATCGAAAGTTTTTCAAACTGTTCCACTTTTATTCATTCACGTTTGACACGCATTTGCGAGTTTCTGGACCAAGTTTTTCCATCCATGGAGTTTTATTTTCTTTGGGTTTTGTGCTTGCGTTGATATTTAGATAAGGGTAAAGCCTGGTCATCAGAGGAAACAAAAAATTCAGAATCCTGATCAGAAGTATCAAACAAACTCAGTCCTAGGTCTCTTAGAGGGGGAAAGCTGGCTTCCCCTGATTAAAATAATAAGGTCTTCAGCCATTCTTATCACTTGTTTTTCAGGCATACAGGCCTGACCATGTGGTCTGGGTGTCAGTTTTCTAGGCATGGTTCGAGATTTAGGCCTTGAAAAAGAAGATGACGTTGGTTTAATCCGCAAGTCAGTTGGCCTGAATACACCCTCAGAAGCCGGTGCCTGAACAACGGCTCCAGACCCATCCAAGGTAGAGACATCCGCAGGTTCCACAGTTGAAGCATCTTGCAGCATACAGGACTCCGAATGAGTCTCAGTAGAGGCCTGCGAATCTGAAGTAGTGGGTATCAGGGGCTGCAAAAGCGCCTCACTAAGCACAGGCGCACTGGCTTAGGAGAAGCATCGTTGGCAGCTTTGGATCTAGGTGGTCTGTCTCTGTCTTTATCTTTGTGCTTTTTCGGAATGTTGGTAGTCGGATGGCTGACCGAAGACATATCAGGATAATTGAACCGAGCACCAAAATATTTAGAAGCGTAAATATACCAACGAAGGATAATTCGTGGTTTAAATAAGATACAAAACCGACAGCGAGGTACGTTGTGGTCAGGGCCTAGGCAAGGAATACAGTACGAATGAAAATCTTTATGAGGTATTTGGTTTCCATAAGTAATGCAATTATTTACTTTTACTGACATTGGTTAAGAGCAAGAAAAAGTTTCCCCAACGGGGTATTTGGTTTTTAGTTGAAGACTTTGGTTCTGAAACTCGAAAACAAAAATTTCAGGAGTCGGCCAACCGGCACTTGCGAACTGCTTCTGCTTCGGGCACCGCACGGCAAGAAAGACTGATGTAATGGCTTCTGCTGCATGTTTTATAACCCTGACGACCTGACGTCATGGAAGAAGAGACAGCAACCGACGCAGGACCCAAGACTTTGTTAATCAGGCCGACCGAGGGCTACAATAAGCAGATATCCCAAATGTGATGACTGCAACAGTGAAACACGAAGAACATCTAAGCTAACACAGAAATGGAGAAACTAAATGAAAGACCAGCACTGGTAGAGATTTTAACAGAATCTAGAACAGAAGCTGCCATTAAAAAAGGAATAATTAGTAAAGCATATAAAATACTGCATGATAATTATAAGAATCAATCAAAGGAGCTTAGCAAGGATTGGGAAGACAGACTGGATAAGCAAGTCACAAAGAGACAATAGGGGGGATTGTATGTATATCTCCCAAACATGCAACAATGTCTAGAAGATTTAGGATCTTTGCCTGGAAGCGTTTACATAGGTATTTATATACCAGAGTAGACTCCAAAGTATTTTTCCTCAGGTGAATAGCAAATGCTGGAGGTGTGACGGGCAAGAAAGAGGTAGCTGGGAACATGTTTTCTGAAAGTGTGATGAGCTGGCAAACTTTTGGGACTCCCTGCAGATTGGACTGACTAGGGAGATGATTTTTTTTGAGTTATGCTACAAAATCGGAATTGCCTAGACATAGTAAAGCCTTGCTGAGTCTGATTATGGTGGCTGCCAAAAAAGCAATTACTAGAAAATGGAAATCAAAGTCAAAACCAACTTTACTAGAAGTAGTGAATACAGTAACAGAGATAAAACAACCGGAATTGGGATCTTTAGAAAAGGGAAGGAGCAAGCTACATAGGAAAAAAAATGGGAATTGTTGGAATACATGCACAGCAGGAATGAGGTTTAAGAGGCAGGATTTGAATGAACTATATAATGCTTAATTGACAATGACTGGATGGTTTATAAGTGTTGTATAATGTGTACAACTACAGTTGTTTCAATGGTGTCTGTGATGTAAACTGTTTTTACTGAAGTGAATAATTTTGTATGCTTTTCATGTACATAAATGTAAGATTGCCTATGTCATATGTGGAAATTTAATAAAGATGTTTGGGGAAAAAACACAGGAAAGGAGAAAGAGATTCTGCTGACAGGGATGACTGCAATTAGGAGTACAGAGAATAGGCAAGAGTGGTCTGTAATTTACTGAAGAAAGCTATCAAAGGAATCACGGTATTGTGAACAAAAAATTAGAGAAGCAAAAATAATATAATTGGAAGAGGCCAAGAGGACATTTGGACTGCAGACTGGAGACTGTCTTCCCTATCAGGGATTGATAGAGTAAAGAGAAAGGGACAGAGGAATCTTTTAATGAAATATCTGCACTGGTAGAGTTTTTAACTGAATATAGAACAGAAACTGCTGTTAAAAAAAAATTGATAATTTGTAGGACACATAAAATATTGCATGCTAACTACTAGATATCAATCAATTAGAGGAGATTCTGAAAAAAATGGTAAGAGAAATCAAATAAGCAATCCACACAAAAAAAAAAAAAAAAAAAAAGACACAATGGAAAGATATATGTATGGCTCCCAAATATGCAACAATGTCTGGAAGACCTAGGATTTTTGCTTGGAAGTGTTTGCATAGGTACTTTTATACCCCAAGCAGACTCCAAAGAATTTTCTTCAGGTAGGTGGCAAATGTTGGAGGTATAATGGGGAAGAAAGAGGTCTCCTACAGTATATGTTTCCAGAGTGTAATGAGTTGGCAGACTAAAATTCCCCACAGAGTACTCAGTCAGGAATACCAGGTGAGCTAATGACTGAAGCTGAAGAACTGATATTTTTTTCTGGGATACAGGATCTGAAATGCTTAGACATACTAAGGCCTTGTTAATTTAATTCTGGTGGCTGCCAAAAAAGCATTTGCTAGAAAATGGAAATCAAAGTCTAAAACAAGCATACTTGAAGCAGTGGATATTCTAACACAGATAAAAGAACAGGCAGTGGGATCTTTAGAAAAGGGTAGGGGTAAATTACATAGAAAGAAATGGAAATAGTGGGAACAATATATGCAGAAAAATGTTTTGGAGGAGGAATGAGGTTTAAAAGAAGGTAGTAATTGAACAATGTATGTAATACTGGACTGATTATATTGTATAGAAGAATATATGTGATGTATAACATTTGTAAATGTGAACTTGTTAACATTGTTTTATTGCTTTATAAGTGTAAGTTTGTCCATGTCACAAGTGATAATTCAATAAAGGTGTTTTGTGGCTAGACCCGTCACTAACAGTCCACACACATACTAAAAAAAAGAAACGAAGAGGAAAAGCTAACTTGCTTCTTTTCTGGGCTAGGAAAACCTCACGCTACTCAACACTGACAGTACAGCTACAGGCAAAGGAGTCTTTCTGGCCCAACTTGAATATGGGCTATCCTTAACAGCCACAGCCTCCAAGTAAAAATGTAAAATAAAATAAAAATAAATACAATCTCAACTGTTTCTGCACATCAAGCAGATGGAGTCTTTTGCCTTTGTTCTATGAATTAAAAAAGAAAATTTGCAAGTAAACAGCCTGGCTTGGCTGAGGGATAGATAACAGACCATCTTTGGCACAAAAGGGACTGTGCAAACGAATGGCTACTCTTTCATGATGTAAAATTTACAGGATTTGTGCATATTAAAGCTTGGAGCTCAGAAATTCTCCTAGCTGAGGTTAAGAGGCACCAAAAAACAGCATCTATAGGTAGTTCAAAAGGTGCCTGGATCAAGTTCTGTGAAACAGTTAAGATCCCATAGTGAATAAACATCTCTTACTGGTGGTCTTAGATGCAGGGCCCACTTTTGAAAGTCCTTAGATGCAGGACCCACTTTTGAAAGTCCTTATTGAAGGATCTCAAGTACAGGGTGTGTATGAATTTATGGGTAGGTATGCTGAAATAGCAGAAACATGCACTTTGACAAAAATGTATAAAAACAAGACAGTAAAGCTCTGACAGGTATTCTAGGACCACAGCCACTTTGGCCTTGTTGGGGTCAAGGTTCCTGGATAGGCATCAGAGGGAAAATATTTTTCATTTGCCTTGACAAAATTTCCTTTTCTTTGGTTTTCTTCTTGATCTTTAGCATACCCTTACATGTGCCTGTTTAGAATTACCCTGAAATCATCAAAGTTATCAGCCAAAATGGGCAGGTTGGGATGGAGGGGGGATCCCTGGTTTTGAGTTAGAAGGTATGCATGTTGAAACAAGACTGTTCATTTTTCCCTTGACAGGCTACGTAGGAAAGAAAAAATGCAGGTGCATAAATTAACTTACCTTAACAGCAGATGTTCAAACATCTGGCCAACATCCAAAGCTTTAGGGCACCTTTTAAATTGCTCTAACCACTGAAGGTCTCAGCCATATAAAAACAGTGGTTAGGATGCCAAACCATAAAAGTTTTTTGCCTCAGTGTAAGGGAGGCTTAGTGCCCCATCCTTTAGGTATATGCTAGGGAGAGAAAAAAATATATCCGTACCCAGGCAAAAATGGGGGTGGAGGGAAGCTGACCCTACTGCAATAGTAATCTAATGGTGAGCATAGTACAGCTGTGTAAGTTAATTTACCATAACAGCAGATATTTGAATACATCACTGTTGCAGTAGCCACAGCTAAATGGCTGGGTTACCAGAGCTTAGAATGAAAGAAAGGGAAGAGGAAGGATAAGAGTCCAGGATCAACTGGAGAACAGTCCTAGCAAAACCTGCACTAGACCCAAAAAAGGAATCTAATTCGTAATGTTATGCACAGATTAAGTTGCTGCTTCCACAAAACTTCTAGACTTTATCCCTTTCCAAAAAAGCAACGGAAGAAGTCAAAGCCCTGGAAGAATGGGGCCTGACCTTGCTCGGAAGTGGTTTGTTACGGTGAGTATATAAACAAAAGTATGACACAATCTTTTGGAAATAGTCTGTTTTGACACAAACTGTTCCTTGTTCTTGCCTTCATATGAATAAATAGGTGATATGAATTCCTGAAAGTTTCACTCCTGTCAATATTGTTATCTGGGTTACCTGTGCACATTCAGAGTATATAAAATATTTTCTCCTTTTATTTTTGCATGTGGAAAAAAGGCAGGGAGATAAATAGCTTGATTCAAAGTAAGATCTGAAATCACTTTAAGCATAAATGAAGGATTTGTTCTCAAAGATAACATATCCTTATGACTTGTAGCTGGGTAGAGGAGGGAAGACTTCCACAGTGAAAAAAAAGGGAAAGATGACCTTAGGTGAATCTTGATAGAAGATTAAGAAAGGCCAGAAGATAGCAATGCTCAAATATTGCAGAACCACAGGCATCCGGGCCTCACAAGGGACCAAACACTTACTTTGTCACCAACTGAAAAATCTTTTGCACTTACACACGAGATTTACTTTTAGAACGTTTCTTAGCCTCAATTGATACCTGGTTATTATTTAATTCCCAATAGCCTTAAAAAAACAGGTGACTAAACGGTAACGAAGGTGTATCATCCCAGCAGCCAACTGAGGTTACTGAAAACTGGGATGGTAAATTGCCTTTATGCATTTTTGAAAGAAGGGAGGAACAACTGCCTGTTCCAAAAGGGAGTCACCCACAATGACCTTTGGGGAGTCTTTCTGAATCTTCAGAAGTGCCTTTGAAATCAGTGGAAAGGCATACAGGAACATTCTTCTCCAGGGAAGATAAAAGGCATTTACCTTCAATGTCTTCTTGCATGCAGTCCTGGAACAGAGTGTTGTCAGCTGACTGTTTAGAGAAGAGACAAAAATATCTACTTAAGGTGTCGCCCACTGATGGACCAAATCTTGGATTCAGTGCCTATTTGTGAAAGTCGGCCCTGATCTTACTTAGCTTGTCTGCCAGGATGTATGATGTCTATAGAGTTGGACTGTACTGTTAAAGCTATACCCCACGCTAACCTGCACAAGGGGTAAGAACTGGCTCCCCCCTCGCTTTTTTATGTACCACATCACTGTGGTGTTGACTGCAAACACTTGAGGTCCCAAAACCACAGATGATTCAGAGAGTTGAGAGCATTTATAAGAGGGAGCATCTCATTTATACGTGTGTTTTGGTCCACCTTTTTATTCCAAGGACCCTGTACTTTTATGCCCATGATACTGCTCCCCAAACAAAGTCTGCGGCTTCTGTTGTGACGGACTGTACTTCAGCAGGGTGTGGGGTTCGGAGAGCTGGATTCTCCACTACATAATCTTCCTTTTTACAAAGTCTAAGATTTACATTTGAAAAGTCAATGCAATATTATGCTGGGACAATAGAAATTTTATATACTACTGTCTCTCTCAGTCCCATGTGGAGTATTTCAAGAGCCATCATGAAAATCACTGAACTGTGAAAAGCAGAATCCTGAGGAGCTCCCCTGCTGATAATGAAGTCTTGAGTGGAAAACCCCAGAAATAATCTAAATGTATATCTATTTTTTTCCTGAGGAAGAAAAAGCTCTTTGTACTACAAGGTTCAGCAATCCAGTGAGCAGGATTTAGAAAAAGATTTCTGAATAATATTTTCTTGGAATCCCAGCCTGTGTAGAAGATCCCTTACCTACAAGGGATTCCTGACACTTGACTATGCAGATAAGCAAGTTATCTAAATAAGGAAAAATGGATATCCTGCAGTACACTCGGAGCAGTGGATAACCCAAAGGGTAAGGCAGAGAAAGTACAATTGTGTACACTTACCATAAATGCAGATGTTTGAGTGTATTCACTGTTGCAATCATCACATTTGGATTATCCCTGCAAGGGTAGCCCTCGGCCGGCCCGAATACCATAGACTTAGTATTTCTGTGTCAGTTGCTGTCACTTGAGGACTGACATCAGGACATCAGTGGTATAAAAGAAGGCATTCAACGCCATTACATCAGTTTTTCTTGCCCTAACCTGTCAGGAGCCACCAAGGTAGGAGGCCAGGCTCTGGTGGAAGAACCCCACCAGTGGAAAATATATACCAAAATATCCCTTGTAAGTACAAGGGAACAACAAGGAAAAAGGGGAAAAAAAAGAGAAAGGGGGATGGAGGAAGGGAAACCAGGACTGCAATAGTGAATACACTTGAAGATCTACATTTATGGTAAGTGTACACAACAGTAATGTTCTTCGTGTTTCACTGTTGCAGTCATCACATTTGGGTACCTTCCCAAAGCTGAGGAAAATGGGTGGAAGCAGTCCAGAAAGCTAGGGGCTAGCTAGCATGCCTTGCAAGACTGCAGAGGCAAACCCTGCCCTGGATTTAGAGAAGAGAGGCAGATGGCAATGCTTGGTAAAAGTATGAACAGATGTCCAGGTGGCAGCCTCCAGGATGCCCCTGGTGGGGAATCCTCTGAGGAAAGCTGCAAAGGCGGCAGCTGCTCTGGTAGAGTGAGTCCTGACCCCCTTGGGGGGAGGCTTGCCATGCTGTTTGTAGCAGAAATGGATGCAGTGTGCTATCCATTAGGAAATGGTCTGCTTGGAGATGGCTTTGCCTTCTGCCCCTGAAGCAAAGCTAACCAGCAATTGATCAGACTTCCTGAAGGGTTTAGTCCTATCCAGAGAGAGTGCAGAATCCTTTCCCCCTTGTTTTGGGGATTAGGAAAGAAGGTGGGTAAATGAATGGATTGGCTGTGAGCCACACTGGACACCACCTAAGGGTTCCACAGCCATGAGTGCTTGCAGCTCAGAGACTCTTCTGGCTGAAGTGATGGCCAGGAGGAATGCTGTATTCCAGGACAGAAAGTTTAGCTCTGCAGAAGAAGCTGGTTCGAAGGGGGTCTGGGTGATCTTTTCCAAGACAAATTTAAGGTCCCAAGCTGGTGTTGGTGTCCTTCTGAGGGGCCTTAAGTTGCTAGCCCCTCTGAGGAACTGTTTAATCAGAGGGTGTGAAAAGAGAGGTTGCTCAGTGGGAAAGTAAGCAGAAATAGCGGAGGCATGAATTTTTATAGAGGGGAATGAGAGATCACTGAGCAGCAGGTCAGCTAAGTAATCCAGGATGAGAGGGATGGAGGCCTGTGACATGTTGGCCCCCTTAGCATGGATCCAGGTGCAGAACCTTTTCCATTTATCTGCATAAGACTTTCTGGTGCTAGGGCGTATGGCCTCTCAGATAACATCCAGAACCAGTTTACTGAGGATGGCAGATTGGTCAGGGGGGCTAGGGTACAAGCCAAGCTGCCAGATTTAGTGCATGCAATTGGGGGTGCATGAGTTTCCCTTCCCTCTGGATTAGGAGCTTTGGAATCTGAGGGAGATTCCACGAAGGCAGTGGGGACACACTGCGTAGCAAGGGGTACAAGTGCTGTCTGGGCCAGTCTGGAGCTATGAGAATGGTTCTTGGTTTTTCCTCCCTTATTTTGAGCAGTACCTTGGGAAAGAGAGGTAGGGGAGGAAAGGTACAGACCGGAAGGTTTACCCAGAGGAAGGATAGGGCATCTACTTTCCAAGCCATGCAGTAATGTTCCCTGGTGCAGAATTTGCTGAGTTGGTGGTTGGTGTGGGAGGCGAAGAGGTCGACCTCTGGGGTTCCCCATTTCTGAGTTATAAGGAAGAAGGTGCTTCTGTTGAGCTGCCATTCGTGGGGGTCCAAGAGCTGTCTGCTTAATTGGTCTGCCAGAGAGTTGAGACAGCCCAGCAGGTATTGAGCTAACAGGTGTATTTGCATGGAAGAGGCTGTGGACCAAAGGGTCATGGCCAGCCAGCACAGTGGGTAGGAGTGAGTCCTTTCCTGCTTGTTGATGTACCACATCACAGTGGTGGTATCTGTCTTGATCAGGAGAACCCCTGGAGAAAGAAGGTGTTTGCAACTTCTTAAGACCTGCTGCACAGCCATTATATCTTTTTGACTGATATGCAGAGGGAGTTGCTGGGGGTTCCATTGGCCCTATATGCACCTGCCGTCCAGGTGTGCACCCCAAGTGTAGTCTGATGAGTCTGTGGTGAGTGTCTGGGTGGCGGGGAGTGGGGAGAAGGGCAGTCCCTTGTTGTGGGAAGCATGCTGTTGCCCACCAAAGAAATTCCTTCCTTAGGCAAGGTATTATAGGCAGAAGAGTTTTCAGATCCTGACAGTGTTGACACCAAAGACTTTTTAGGAACCACTGACGCTGTCCTCATATGCAGTCTGGCATATGGAATGAGTATGCAAAAGGCCATGAACCCAAGGGCTTACAGGATTTTCCTTGCAGAAAGCTGGGGCCTGGTGGCCAATTGAGAGAAGTAAGCTGATAGGAAAATTTCTTTCTGTGGTGTAAGGTATGCCATCTGGTATGCTGTGTCCAGACTTGCTCCCAGGAAGATTATCCTTTTGGTGGGTACCTGTTTGGATTTCTTTTCATTGATTGCGTAACCTAGGGAGGTTAGTAGGTGCTTTACAAAGGCCAGGTCTTTGAACAGCTTTTCCTGGCTGCCTGACTGAACAAGGCAGTCATCCAAGTAGGGGTAAATTTGAATATTTCTTGGTCTGCAAAAGGCAATGGCTGGAGCAAGGCATTTTGTGAAAACTCTTGTTGCAGTAGATAAGCCAAAGGGAAGCACAGAGAACTGAAAGTGTTGGGATCCTGCCCTGAAATGGAGATATTTTCTGCAGGACTCCCTGATAGGAATGTGGAGGTATGCCTCTTTCAGGTCCAGGGCAGCTAGCCAGGTGTCCCACCAGAAAGGTGTTTAGAGTGGAAAGATAGAGGACGGGGGTGCCAGGTGCCCTCTTTTCTGGGAACCAGAAAAAGTCTGGAGTAGAACCCTTGGCCTATCTGCTCTTCAGGAACATGCTCGACTGCCCCCAAGGAGAACAGGGTAAGGATTTGTTTTGGAGCCTCTGCCCACTAATTTGGTGGTAGAGCTGGAAACCCTTTTGTGGTTTGAAGAGTGTGGGAAAGAGAATTTGTGCCCCAGAGACACGATGTTCAGAACCCATTGGTCCTTGGTAATGGCAAGCCCAGGTGCTTGAGTGAAAAGAGAGTTTTCCTCCTAGGGATATGTGAGGGTGGGCAGAGGTGAGGTTGGGAAGGGGTGAGTCATTGAGAATTCTTACCATAAGGGAGTGGCTCAGAACTCCCTGGTTTTGAAGTGGAAGTAATCCAATGCTTGGATCTCTGCAACCCCTGGGGTTGCTGTCTGAGGGGTCTGTTTCCATGGGATCTAGACTGGCCCTGTCTACTCGGAGCAGGAAATGGCTACTGAACCTAGGGGGCTGGACCTGTAAGAAATCTTTAACAGTCTGCTTTTTCTTCCATCTTTTTTAAAAACTATTCTGCTTTAGTGCCAAACAAGTTATCTTTGTGCAAGGGTGTATCCAACAATTTTGATTTGACATGGTCTAGCAGGGGTTGTTCCTTAAGCCATGCATGTCTTCTAATGACAGATCCAGTGACTGCTGCCTTGCAAGAAGCTTCAAGGGTGTCAAAACCACACTGCAAAGTGTGTTTAGTTACTTGACCAGCAGAATGTATCAAGTCCTGTAAATCTTTAGATTCTGCCCATGCAGGGAAGGAGGAAATGTTTTGTTTAAGGCGTTCCAAGGTATATTGCTGATACTTAAGCATATGGAACTGACAATTTAGTGCCCTGATAGCAAGAGTAGCTGAGGTGTATACTTTTTTACCCCATCTGTCCAGTGCTTGGGAATCCCTGTCTGGGGGGGGGGGGATTCTTAGCTGAGGTTGCTTTAATCCCTTCAGGCCCTTGTGTAATGACCTCAGGGTCAGCTGTAGGATTTTTAAAAAGATATTTGTGTGAGTCAGGGAGTCTGTAGTACCTGTCTAGTTTTCTTTGAGCAGGAGGGAGTGCATCTGGAGTCAAGCTGGATTCAAGGAAGACATCATCCACCACATCTAGGACTGGGGGGATGGCTAAGGGCCTGTGTTGTTGAAGGTCCAAGAACTCTCTGAGTCTCTTATTAGACTGTGGGTAGTCTTGACTCTCCCTTTGGAAATGCTCCCTTAAAGTATGCAGGGTTTTCCCAAAGGAAAAAATCCTCTGGGTGAGAGGATGAAGGAACAGATTCCTCTGCATCAGAATCCTCATAAGTGGAGGGTGGCTGCATGTCTTCATAGTCAAACACATTGGATTCATCAGAGTCTTGTTCAGACAAAACTACTGGCAAAAGATCTCTTTTCCTTTTTGAGGGAGTGGACTGGCCCAAGTCTTCTGCCATTTTAAGCATTTGAGACTGAGGCAAGGGAGCAGGCTCCTGACAATGGGTAGTCAGTTTCTTCAGTGTGGTTTGACCCCTAGGCCTGAAAAACTCGTTTTTTGAAAGAATGGTAGTCGTGAGTGAAGACTTCGTGCTGTGAAGGACTTCCTCAGAAGCCAGTGTCTGCACAGCAGCTCCAGACCCATCCAAGGTAGAGATGACCACAGGATCCTTAAACGAAGAAGAGTTCTGCAGCATACCAAACTCCGAATGGGTCTCGGTAGCGGCCTGCGAATTAAATGAAGCGGGCATCAGGGGCCGCAAAAGCACCTCACTGAGTTCAGAGGACTGACTACCAGCTTAACGGAAGCATCGTTGGAAGGTCTAGTCCTGTGCAGTCTTGTCTCTGTCTTCATCTTTTCTTTTTTTTGGGAGATCCACTGTCGGATGGTTACCAAAGCCATATCAGAATTCATGGAGTGTAAACGGAAATATCTAGCTACAATAAGGGCCTGACGACGGATAGTTCTGGTGTTAAACAGTGCACAGAAGCGACAATGAGGGACGTCGTGGTCTGGGCCTAGACAAGTGACGCAGTAAGAATGGAAGTCCCAGTGTGGTATTTGCTTTCCACAGGTGAGAGAATTATTAACTTTTTCTGACATCAGTTCGTACAAGAAAAAGGATCCCCAACGGAGTACTTAGCTTTCGAAGACTTCAATTCGGAAATGAAACTCGGGTAGTAGCCAACTGGCACTCGTGCTAACTGCTTCTGTTTCAGGCTCCACAGCAAGAAAGAGTGATGCCAGCAAGGAAGCAGAATTTTCTGCAAGTAATCAATGAGGGTGCAGCATGTTAAGGCTATGAAGGGCATTTTTCTGGAAGAGATCTTCCTTAAAAATGAAAAGTGAGAATGCAAACTTAAATGATAGAAAGACAACCAAGATAAACTACTGAGAAAATGCATTTTGAGAACAGACAGGCTACTCTGATTTTGTCAGTTGGCACATGATCTTTAAATAAAAACTTTATGCTTTTCAGGGATCAGGGCACAAGTTCCATCAACCCCCAAACCACTATTAGCTACAAAAAAGGAGAAAACATGGATAGCTGTTTAGCAGGATGATGATGAATCTCCTGAGGAGGAGGAGGAGGAGGAAAGGATTCCCTCAGCCATCAGTACTCCTGATAAAAAGACTCTCAACCTACTTTTCTGAGATAATCTGATACCACTATGGAAGATGGAGGCCCAGACTGAAGGAGAGATCTGAAGGACTGTCAGGGTGGGAAGAGGAAAGGATTAGAAAAGGCAAACAGTTAGACTTTCCAACTGTCCTTGGTTCTAGGAGGCTCCCCTCTTGTTTAACTGAGCCTTCTAGCCACTGTTATTTGAATTTTATGCTCGTTGGAACCTTGTTGAGAATACTAGTCTGTTTCCTGGAATAAGAAATATTGAGAAAGATGCAAAACCTAAGTGACCCCTAGAATCAATTTCCCACTTATATTAAATTTTAAGGGTATCAGCAGCAAAGTGTCAAATCTTACATAAAAAGAAGTTATGTACTCACCATAATGTTCTATCAGTATTGATTTTCATTCTTTAGCTAACTGGATCAGATCCGATCCCTCAAATCTAACTCGCCCGTTGCAAAAGTTCATGGCAATTTTGAACTCTCGACCTTCTCCCTTGTCCATAATGCACTAACCCCATTAACAGCAAATCTTGTCTGCTGATTATAATAGAAAGAAAAATATGTGTGTGTTTATATATAATATATATATATATATATATATAAATATATATATATATAATATATATATATATATATAAATAAATATATATACATACATATATAAAACAAAAACTCTAACAAAAACATTGGGAACCTCCAAACACTTGACCCGACCCAGTTCAGCTTTAAGGGCAGATCATGCCTGCTAAACCTGGTTGACTTCTTTGAGACAGTCACCAAGGCCATAGATGAGGGAAAGGTTGTTCACACAGCCTACCTTGATCTCGCCAAGGCTTTTGACACCATTCCTCACTCGGGTATTACAGAAAAACTCACCAGCCTGAACATAAACCCCTACGTCACAAGATGGGTTGCCAACTGGCTTACAGACAGAACTCACACGGTAAGAATAGCGGGATCCAGGTCAGACTCGAAACCAGTCAGAAGTGGTGTCCCACAAGGCTAGGTCCTGGGACCCCGGTGTCAAAGTCATGGCCTCACGCTAAATGCAAAAAAATGCATAGTCATCCCGTTTGAGAAAAACAAAACACCCATGAATTATCACATAGGTGGCAGCCCCCTTAATACAGAAGGGGTAATAAGAGATCTGGGGACCCAGGTAGATAGTAATCTCGCCTTTGACGATCATATTGGCAAAGTAGTTAGGAAATCCTTCTATGTGGCCCATCTAATTAATAAAGGGTTCGCATCTAGAAATAAAGAGGTTATAGTGCCCCTCTACTCGTCACTCATCAGACTCATCACAGAGTACAATGTCCCATTTGGGATGTACCTCTCAAGACACTTCCAACAGCTGGAAAGATCACAAAAGTACCTCACCAAGAGGATTACTGGCCTCAAACATATGTCCTATGCAGCCCAACTGAAAAAACTCCGGCTGTGCTCAGTGGCATATCGCTTACTCAGAGGTGATCTCTGCCTGACTTACAACGCCATGTCCAACTCAGAACTGATGGACATGCTCCACCTAAAGAAATCCAAGTCACTGCAAGCCACACGCTCTAGTGAGCTAAACCTCGCCACAACAATAAATAGAACATGCTGGAGGGATAGATTCCCATCACAAAGACTCCCCATGCTTTGGAATAAAATTCCAAACTACATTAGGCAGAGCCCCTCACTAACACTCTTCAAGAGAAACCTTGGCGAGTGGATGGGTAACAGAAAATACACCCCTGGGATCACTTCACTGGCTCTGCTTGACAGAGGATCAGTTAATCAATGGGGAGGCAAAAGCTGACACACTCTGGTTAGGCTTATAAATGCCCTCGGGTAGATAACCTAGTACCTACCTATGAACCTATGAGTCAGAGGTGGAACTGGAAAGCGTGGTGAAGTTGTAGAATGTATGTTCTAACCCGAAGGGATAGGAGCCGATGGAACACCTGACTGTCTCTATGCCAAGAGAATCTTTCTCACAAGTCCCTCCACATCATCTTCTTTGAGGCTTCTGGAAGAGTGAGTGAATATGACAGATGGAGATTTCGGTCTTTCCAGGAAGGGTGATGGAACCCTCAAAGGCACAGGGTTCACACAGAGGGAGAATACCTAGTTTGTGGTAAATGTATCGAAGTGGAACTTTTTGTTCGATTTGATGTGGTTGGATCCAATAATTCAATTCCCTTTTAATTGGGATCCAATGTTGAGGTCGGATCCGAGGAAGATTTTTCTTTGAGCTTTGGATCTAAGGATGATGTCTGATCCAAACTTTTGCCTTTTTTCTTTTATGTTCAGAATGTGCAGATACTGGTCTCTTCCTAGTCTGCTCCGAAGCCTTTGGAGATGACGAAGGAGGACTTGGAGAAGATGACAGACTTTTTGTAGGAGAAAATCCAGATAGGATCTCCTCAAAAGTGATAGGCACAACATGCCCTTAAGAATCAATTTGTTCTTTCTCTCAGTAAGTGCTCTCGGATTACATCTATGATAAATGGCACACTCCTGTAAATGGAGGGGACTTAAGCAGTACGCAAAGAGTATGTGTGCATCTGAAAAAGGGATTTTATGTCCACATTTAAGGTACTTTTAAATCCTGCAGGGCCTTTCTCTTTTTCAGTCATTACACATCGTCACCTCACAGCAAGAGGTTCTCCAGTTCGATTCCCGGCTGGAGCGCCTTCTGTGTGGAGTCTGCATGTCCTCCCCACGGTTAAGTGGCTTTCGAAAGACATGCATAAATGGGCGTCGACCTGTCACCTCGGCACCGTAAAAATCTACTACCAATCATTAGCGGACTGGAGTTCTGCTGTGGTGACCCCTAACCAGGAAAAGCCGAAAGAAGAACAAAAACACAGAACACCAACGGAAAGGAAGTCAAATAAACTGCACTACAAAGAACCAAGGTTAAAGTGACAGTTACAGCAACTGAAGAAAATTTATTTTATTATTATATATTTTTTGTAAACAAACTGCGGGGAAAAAGGAGAGAGGAAACAGAAAATACCAACTAGCGTAACTATTGATTACACACAGTATAGAAAAGTGTATAGAAATATTAATGATGGTATTTAGAGTGCAAAAAATGTGAAAGAAAATTATTTAACTAAAAGGCGATGGATAAGGGAAATAAGATTTACCTACTGTAAACTTTAACTACTTTATGTGAAGTTGTTCAATCTCGCTGTTTGTTCTTACACGTGGGTAGCGTCCCAAGCACCCTAATCCTGAGCGGCTCACGCGAGTACATTCCTGAGAATGGTGGAACCAAAGGAAGCCCTGTCCCTGGAGGCCCTGTTCACTTTGTAATGAGTAATAAATGTATGAGGTTTGGACCAAGTAGCAGCTGCACAAATGGTGCCCAAAGGTAAACGAGCTGCATGAGCTAAGGACGTAGAAACAGCCCTGGTAGAATGAGCTTTCACTTTACTTTCTAAAGGTTGATGGGATGAAGAACATGCAAACTTTATACAATCAGAAAGCCATTTGGACAATGTAACTTTGGATACCGAAAGGCCCTTCTTAATGTCTAAATGGGAAACAAATAGTTGATCTGATTTTCTGAATCCTTTTGTTCGGTCCAAATAAAATCTCAGTTGTCTGTGAACATCAAGCTTATGCAACATGTATTCCAATTTACTGGCATGATGCCTAAAAAAAGTGAGAAGTTCAATGGACTGGTTTCAAGTTTGTCTCGGAACAGACCTTCGGGAGAAAAAAGAAGTTATGTACTCACCATAACGTTCCATCTGAGTAGGTAAACTTAATTTGTCAGCAACCTGTGGGTATCGGATCCGAGCCGGCAGGTTCAAACAGCTAACATCCGAGCTCCAAGCTCCTCCCCTTACCCATAATCCCTTGCCATCCCTCTCTGACCTTAGATCAAGTTTGCTATAGTAAAACAGCATATTACAACAAAGGATCCCTGCAACTCCTAACCTGGTGTTATCCGGAGAAAAGGACAAGGAATCCTTCTATGACGCACTATAGGTTAGGGGGATGGAGGGGGGTTGGTTGCTGACAAATGAAGTTTACCTACTCAGATGGAACGTTATGGTGAGTACATAACTTCTTTATCTAAAGTAGTTAACTTCATTTGTCCATCAACCTGTGGGACAGAGTCCCCAGCTACCCAAACTTGGGGGGTCCTCATGGAAGGATATTCCGGAGCACTGCAGAGCCGAAGGATGCTCTCTCTCTGGAAATTAGATCAACTTGTAATGATTAATGAAAGTATGGGATGAAGCCCAAGTGGCTGCTGAACAAATGTCGTCCAAGGACACACTGGAGCAAAAGGCAGCAGAAGTAGAAATCGATCGGGTAGAATGAGCATGGACTCTTTCAGGTTCAGGTCTACCAGAACTCTTATATGTAAGAAGTATACATTAGGAAATCCATCTGGACAATGTAACTTTTGATACTGGTTTGCCCAAAGAGGGTCTTGCAAAGGATACAAAGAGTTGCTCAGATTGCCTATGTTCAGCGGTCCTGTGCAAGCCTTGAATCTCAATTGCCTATGTACGTCCAGATAATGTAATTTGTATTCACCTTTGTTTTGATAATTTGGAAAGAAAACTGGTAAATTAATAGATTGATTAATATTGGGCTCAGAAGCAACTTTGGGTAGAAAGGAGGGATTGGTTCTGAGGGAGACTATCTTTATGGAATACCAAGTACGGTGGTTTGATGCAAAGGGCTTGAAGCTCCGAAACCCTTCTAGCCGAAGTGATAGCGATAAGAAAGGCCGTCTTCCAAGATAAGTATTTCATATCCACCGAGGCTGCGGGTTCAAATGGAGGGGCAGTCAAGGACTGGAGAACAAGGGTTAAATCCCATGGAGGGACTGCGTCTTTCACCGGAGGCCTTAAGAGGAAGGTGCCTTTTAAGAAAGTCTTACATAACTTGGAAGATGCTAAGTAACCGAGATCACTTCCCACATGATAATGGGAAATCGCAGCTAACTGGACTTTGACCGTGGAAGAGCTAGCACCTTGGTCGAATAATGTCGACAAAAATTCTAACACCGCTGGTATGGGAGCTGTAAAGGGATCCAACTTTCTATGCTCCGCCCAGACAGTAAAGCGTTTCCATTTGCTGTTATAAACCTTTCTCGTAGAAGGTTTATGAGCGGCCACTAAAATAGCCTTAACAGGGGACCAGATACCGTGAGTCCTAACTATTACTGGAACTGGATCAGCCAAGCTGTGAGCTTGAGGTTGTCCAGGTTCAGAGTTGGTAAACCCAGTGGGTGAGAGATCAGATCCGGGGTGGGATCTAGAATCCATGGAGGATTCACTAGATGAGACCCATAGGCATGGGAACCATGTTTGACGAGGCCAGAATGGGGCTATGAGGATCACTCTGCTCCCCAACCGACGGGCTTTCTGCAAGAATGTTAGCATTAGGGAAAGAGGAGGATAAGCATAAAGTAGACCGGATGGCCAAACATGCACCAGAGCGTCTCTGGGGGATTCCCCTGGTGGGGGAATTAGAGTGAAGTAGTCGCTGCACTTTGCGTTCGAAGGAGACGCGAAGAGATCGCAGCAAGGTTGACCCCACTTGAGGAAAATTTGCTCCGCTATTCTGGGGTTCAGAGACCACTCGTATGGCGAGAGGATGGTTCGACTCAGCCTGTCTGCCAAAATGTTCGACCAACCCGGAATGTGCGTCGCTATGAGAAAGCGGTTGGTGGAAATTGTCCATTCCCAAACTCTCATGGCCTCTCGACAAAGTGGGTAGGATCTGGTTCCCCCCGTTTGTTGATATACCAGACCACTGACATGTTGTCTGTCTGAATTGCAACTGTCCCTAAGAAAAGAAGGGCCTGGAGTGCTTGCAACGCCAAAAGCACCGCTCTCATCTCTAGGACATTGATATGCAATAAGGTCTCTGAATGGGTCCACGTGCCTTGGATGGTTCTGCCCATACAGTGCCCCCCCACCCTAGGCGAGAAGCATCCGTGGTCACCGTGGTTAGAGGTGGGGGCATAGAAAAGGTGCACCCTATCTGGAGGTCTGGTGACTGGAGCCACCAGAGCAGGGAATTCTGGCAAGCCCTGCTGAGGGGGATGGGTGAACTCAGTGGGCGTAGCAGGATGGACCACTGAACCTGGAAGGTCCATTGTAGTACCTCATGTTCAAGCGAGCTAAAGGAAGCAGATTTATCGTGGCTGCCATGGAACCTAGAGCCCTCAGAACCAATTCCACTGGAGGAGCCGAGGATTGTAAAAGGGCCAGTACGTGGAGCTTCAGGGTACGAATCCGGTCCGGAGTTAAGAAGACTCTCAATAGGTTTGTGTCTAATCTGGCTCCTATGAAGTCTAAGATCTGGGTTGGATAAAGGGAAGATTTGTTGAGGTTGATTGTGATTCCCAGCCGGGAGGGCCAGGTGGAGGAAGTAATCTCTGGCTGAACATAGTAGATGCCTGTTGGGGGCGGTCAGGAGCCAGTCATTCAGGTAGGGAAAGACCTGTATTCCCTAGAGTCTCAGGTGGGCCGCTACTACTGTCAAAACTTTGGTGAACACCCTGGGGGCTGTGGTGAGACCAAAGGGGAGGGCCCTGAACTGGTAGTGACTGGCTCCTTGCCGGAAGCAGAGAAACCTTCTGGATTGTCTGTCCATCAATATGTGGTAGTATGCATCCTTGAGGTCTATCGAGCACATCCAGTCGTTCTCCTGTAAGAGAGGGAGAATGGATTGAATGGTGACCATCCGGAACTTTTCTTTGGCCACTGACAGGTTTAGTAAGGACAGGTCAAGGATTGGCATCAAGTCCCCCGACTTTTTTGGCACCAGAAAGGACCTGGAGTAGATACCCGATCCGGACTGGTCTAGGGGGACGTGCTGGATTGCTCTTTTTTCTAGCAGCTGCTTTATTTCTGTGGCTGCTGACTCACTTTGATTGGGTGGGACATCGGGGAGGATCCGGGGTCTGGGAGGGGGATTGAGAAAGGGGATTTTGTAACCTCTGGATATGATTTGAAGCACCCAGCGATCTGTTGTAATGGACTCTCAAACTGCTAGGTGCCTCGAGAAACGTCCCCCGACTACCTCCAGAGAGCAGCAGTCGGGTAACCCCTCAGGGCTGTTGCATGGGCCGATCCGAAAAGGGTTCTCTCGACCCGAAATTCTTCGGTCCCCCTCTGCCTCTGGGCCGGCGTCCACCCTGTCCTCCTCTGCCTCTGAAGGACGAGGGATCCAGAGCGAAACGGGACTGTTGAGACTTCCAGAACCACATCTTCTTCTGTTCCCTTTGTTTCCTGGAGAAGGACCTCTGGGGAGCCGAGAAGCGGACTCAGACGGCATACGTCTTCCTGTCTTTCTCCCTCTGGACCAGCGTGTCGCGGATGGTCTTGCCAAAAAGCGAAGAACCGTCAAACGGGGCATTTGCAGAGGCGGAGCCAAGCGTGTTGTCTCAAAACAACGCCCACTCCACTAGCTCTAGCAGCTCCTTCCGTAGCATGGGAGAGGAGGCCGCATAGAAGTGTTCGAGATGGACTTAAGAGTGGCCATTCGAGCTGAGAATACCTTCTTATCCTCAGCCGACATGGACTCTGGGGGTGACCCAGCATATTCCTTGATGAGATCCTGCTGGAGTTGTATGACGTGTGCCATATAGTTCAGTGACCTTACCGCGAAGGTAGCTGAAGCGAACATCTGCTTCCCCAGGCGGTCCATCGTCCGAGATTCCTTGTCAGGAGGATGGACCGAGGAACTCTCCTGGGCCAGTTCCCTCTTGGTGGCAGCCACCACCAACATGGCATCTACAGGAGCACCCTTGCTCCATACCGTCCTATCAGTGGGGGGGGGCTAAGGATTTTGTCCGGTCTCTTTGGAATGGGCTCAACAGTGTCCAGTTCCTTCCATGCCCTGGTAGTAATGAGATCTACCAGGGGATCGGGAATAGGGGACGCCCACGAGGTAGATGGGCCTGCGTCAAACGCCTCCAGAAACACAGACTCATCCGAAGAAGGCTTCTGGGCTGACCACCCCCCTCTAATTCGAAGCATTTCCATAATGTCTCCGAAGGAGACGTCCTCGGGGGTGACCTTGGGGAACCTTCCCCTTCCTCTAAGTCTGTGTCTTCTGTCAAAGACTAAGGTGAGGGACCTCCTCGGGGGGGGGGGGGGCTGTCCGAAGAGGCCTCACCAACAACATCTTGTTCCTCTAAGGGAACCAACTGGGACGTAGGCGCAGGCTGTCCCTGGGGCCGGGTGATGGAAGGTAGGCCAGTCTGAGAGAGAGTGCAGGGTGGATCCGTAGTCAGAGCCTGGAATCCCTAGACAATACCCTCTCCACAACATCGAACGCCGAGGGAGAACTGCTCTCTGTAGGATCCGACAGCAGCCCCCTCGTATCCGATGTGTGGATCGGAGCCGGCGCTGAAGCAATCGGATCTGAAGGGCCAGTATGCTCTGACCGAGATGGAGCCGAAGACACACTGACACCTCCGGATCCGAAGCTCAGCTCTCGGCTCTGAGAGCTCGGATCTGAAAAGGAACCAGACAAACTCGAGGGTGCAGTCGGAGCCGAAGTATGAAGCAGTGTCAGCGCTGAACCTCCCCTGGCTCCTATGCAACCCGGATCCGAAGGCTCCAAACCCCGAAAGTGGGTCGGAGAAGGAGCAATCGGGATGAAAAAGGGGGTCGAGCTCCCCCCTGGAGGGGGGGAGGCATGAGCACTCCCATCTGCAGCTGGGCCTGGAGGAACCTACACATCATCCGGTCCATATCTGCATTGGACAAGCGGACCGGGAGTGCTGCCTCGATGTCCTCGAAGGCGACCGGGTCTCCTCCTCTGGCTCCGGGGAGAATCGAGGTGAATGGAGCCAGGAAGGAGAAGGCCCGGAAGCCCTGGGAGAAGGAGCTTGTTTAGCCGGCAGAGCCGAGGAGGAGGACTCGGCCCGCCGCTTGTAGTGTCTATCTTTCTTCTTCTCCCGCCTAGCTTCCCTCTCCTCCTGGCCTAAGGTGGGAGGTTGAGTCCCGGCCAGGGGAGCAGGGGTGGAAGGGGGCACTGCCGTGGCCGGTGCCACCAAGGGGAAGGAGGTCGAAGCCGAATCCAGGGGCAAAAGTCCTGCCAGAATTAACTTCGACCTCCTGTCCTTTAGAGCCCTGGGGTTGAAGGCTGCACAAATAGTGCAGCCTGAGGAAAGGTGGTCAACCCCAAGGCAAATAACACACAGAGTGTGGCCATCCGCTGGGGATAGCTTATGGCCACACTTGGTGCATTTAGAGAAAAAAGTCTTTGGGGCCTCAGACATAGTTGAACTAAAAACAACACAAGGCCCAAATCACACACGCCTTCACACACACAGGGAGGAATGAACTACACTAAAATTAACAAGATAATATTATAACTAAAGGGTTCTAATACTAGGAAGCAACACACACAACAAGCAATATCAGTCTACAGAAAAGTTAGCAATTTTTTTTCTCACAGAACGTAACTCCCACGCCTGGAACTCGTTCAAAGCTGTTGGTTCAACCGTGGCAAATGAGATCTGCGGTCAGAGAGGGATGGCAGGGGGTTATGGGTAAGGGGAGGAGCTTGGAGCTCAGATCTTAGCTGTTTGAAGCTGCCGGTCCGGATCCGATATGGATCTGATACCCACAGGTTGATGGACAAATGAAGTTAACTACTTCAGATGGATGGATTTGTTCATAGAGACACCCTGTCGAGGTGAAAGACCAAATACGGGGGCCTAACAAAGAGTGCTTGAAGCTCAGAAACTCTACGTGCCAAAGTAATGGCCGCTAAGAAAACTGTCTTCCAAGAAAGGAACTTCAATGGACAAGAAGATGCGGGCTCAAAAGGGGGAAGCATAGGTTGAGACAGCACCAAATTTAGATTCCAGGGAGTAATTGGATGTCTGATAGGGGGTCGAAGGTGATGAGTCCCTTTCAAAAAGGCTTTACATAATCTGTGGGACATAATGTTAGAACCTCCGCAACCCACATGGAAGTTAGATATGGCAGCCAATTGAACCCTTACAGTAGCGGCTGCTACTCCACCATGGAAAAGTGAAGTCAAAAATTCCAGAATGCTATGAATAGGGGGTGATAAAGGGATCAATACCATGTTGAAAAGCCCAATGACCAAATCGTTTCCATTTACTGTTATATAGTTTTCTATGTGAGGAAACCAGAATATGCTGAACCGCGGGAGACAAATCATAAGACCTGGCTAGGTTGGGAAGTGGAGCAGCCACGCTTGTCAGTTTGAGGGATACAAGAGAGGGGTGAAGAACTCCCAACAAATGAGTCAGAAGGTCTGGCACTGGGTCCAGAACCAAAGGTTCTTCCACTTGGTATTGTTGAAGGAAGGGGAACCATATCTGCCGAGGCCAAAACGGGGCTATCAGAATAACAGTCCTTCCCAGGCTTTTGGCTTTCTATAGCAATTTTGGGATCAGCGGGGATGGAGGAAAGGCATACAGGAGACAAGAGCACCAATCGTGTACGAGTGCGTCCCTGGGATGTCCCCTGGTGGAGGGTATAGGGCAAAGTAGCTTCTGCATTTGGCATTCATTGGGGATATAAAAAGGTTGCAGCAAGGCTCGCCCCATTTGCGGAATATCCTTTCCACCACTTGTTCTTTGAGGGACCACTCGTGAGGCAATAGAATGGCTCTGCTCAATTTGTCTGCTATCACGTTGGATGACCCCGGGATGTGCGTTGCTATCAGGAAGCACCCGGTGGATACAGCCCACTGCCAAATTCTCAGGACCTCTCAGCATAAGAGGTAAGATCTGGTTCCCCCTTGCTTGTTGATGTACCAGACTACCAACATGTCTGTCTGTATTGCAATCGTCTCTTGAGGTAGAGTGTCGTGAAAGTGCTGCAACACTAGGAACACTGCTCTCAATTCAAAGACACTGATGTGCAAACTGGATTCCATCTCTGACCAAGTACCTTTGACAGTTCTTCCCTGACACAGCCCCCCCCCCACCCTATCAGGGAAGCATCCGTGGTCACTGTGGCTGTGGGAGGGGGGAGTACAAACAGACAACCTACAATAACTTGGTGGCTGTTCAACCACCAAAGGAGGTCCTTTTTGCAAGTATTTGTCAGCAGAATCTCGTGTGACATTGGAAGTTATTGATAAGACCATTGTGTGAAGAGTAACCATTGGTGTATCCTCATGTGTATGTCCCCAAGAGGAACCGCTATGAGAGTCGCTGCCATGGTGCCTAACAGCTTCAGAACTTGGAATGCAGGGACTTTCTTTTCTATCAAACAAAAGGGATACTTGGTTTTGTAAAGAGATTACTCGTTCTCGAGGCAATCTGACCAGGGCGGTGGTGGTGTCTAGATCTGCTCCTATAAAGGAAATATGCTGCGATGGCGATAAAGCAGATTTTTAGAAATTTAAGGTTATGCCCAACTGGGAGCACAGGCTGATAGTGTAATCCCTGGCGTGAATCAGTTGATGCCTGGTGGTGGCGGTGAGGAGCCAGTTGTCGAGATATGGAAACACCCGAAATCCTAAACGTCTCAGGTGAGCCATGACAACTGCCATGCATTTGGTGAACACTGGGGGCTGTGGTGAGACCAAAGAGCTCAGAATTGGTAGTGACTGGCCCCCAGCCAGAAACGCAAGTGATCTCTGGATGGTCTGGCCATTTTTATGTGGTAGTACGCATCCTTGAGATCTATCGAGCACATCCAATCGCCCGTTTCGAGAAATGGGATTATCGACTGAAGCGTGACCATCCGGAGCTTTTCCTTTTTGACAAAGGAGTTGAGATTGCTGAGGTCTAAGGTTGGCCTCCAGTCCCCTGTTTTCTTTGGAACTAAAAAGAACCTGGAGTAAGTTCCGGATCCTATTTGGTCTGCCGGGACTGGCTGGATGACTTTTTCCAGCAGCCCCTGAATTTCTACGGCTGCTAGACTCCGCAGACTGGGTGGAATGTCTGGGATTCTTGTCCGAATGGAAGGGAATTCTGAAAAGGGAATGATGTAGCCTCTGGTGATCATGCTTTTTACCCAGGAATCTGATGCAATTCCTAGCCAGGCGTCTGGGTATAAAGCTAAGCGACCCCCGACTGCCTCCAGAGTAGGACGGTCGGGCCTCCTCTCAGGAGCGCTGATAGGGTTTTGCCAGAGAACTGCTCCCAGTCACCCTGGTTCTGCAGACCCCCTCTGCTGCCTGGGCGGCGTCTACCATTATACCCCCCTCCTCTGCCCCTGGAGGGGGTTTTCACTATGTGTGTTCTGGAAAGGTCCTTGGGACTTTTGGAACCACATTTTTCCACCTCTCTGCCCTTTGGGGTATGGTCTAGTGGGGGTGGAAAAATTGACTCCTACGGCAGATACAGTTTTCCTTCCTGCTCACACCTAGTGACCATCTCCTTGACTTTGGGCCCAATCAATGAAGAGCCATCAAATGGGGTATTCACAAAGGAAGGCTTCCGCAAAGGAGCATAAGCACATCCAGGATGGTCTCTGCAGAGCTATTGCTGAACCCGCTGCCCGGCTCGATCCCTCGGCTGCATGAAAAATACGCCTCATGGACGAGTTTGCAATGTAATTAAGGGTGTTAAGCTGTGCCGTCACTTTCTGGGAGACAGCATCACCTGTGCTGCCCTGTAGAGCATCTCCAAGCTCTTTTAGGAGATATCATTGAAGACTGGTAAAATGGGTTAAATAGTTAAGTGATCTCATTGCAAATAGCGCAGAACTAAAGATGCGTTTCCCATATCTGTCCATTGTCCTGGAATCTCTATTAGGAGGATGGACAGAGGAAGAGGTGTCCGACATTTTTCTTGGTGGCCGCCGCCACCACCATGGCATCAACGGGAACCCCTTTTGTGAGAAAGGACTTATCCTGAGGGCAGGTGATAAATTTGTTGGGCCTCCGAGAGACCGGTTCCATAGAATCAGGAGACTCCCACGCCTTTTGAGCGATCAAGTCCATTAATTCATCGAAAGGCAGAGTAACCCAGGAGGTGGAAGGCTGAGACCCAAAAGCCTTCAGGAGCACCGACTCATCCTCAGTAGGGGTAAGGGACTGCCAGTCACCCCTCTGCCTTAGTATTTCAAGGAAGTCTGCAAAAGAGACATCCTCAGAGGAAGACCGTAGGGACTCTTCTGATTCCTCCAAGTCGGTGTCTGATGCTAAGGGTTCTTGAGGGGAATCTAAATGCCTCCTCTTACACAGTCTTTTCCTGGGAACGTCATCAGTCTGGTGAAGTCTCAGTCAAGCAGGGGTCACCCAATGGGGTTACCTGTGGCTCTGGGTCTCGACGCTTAGTGGGAACCTGTGGTGTAGAGAGAGAGCGCGGCCATTTAGGGGAGGAAGAGGAAGGAACCAAAAAAGTGAGGGTCTTAGCAGACATGACCTTCCTCATGGCATCAAAGGTTTCCCGACCCGAGGAGTCCGCCGGTTCTGAAGACGACAGCAGCCTCCCAGGGGCCGAAACCATGGGCTCCAAACCAGAGGACAGAACCGAGCTCATCTGCACCGAAGCCCTGAGAGCGAGAGTCAGAACTGAAGTGTCGGTTCGACTACCCCCCCCCCCCCCGGAAGCGGCAAGAGAGTAACAGCTCCGAGTCTCTTCGATCGGAACTGAAGAAGTCCAGGTCAAAAAAGCCGAGAGCACTGGAACAGGCCTCGGGGCTCAGAGGGTTCCACCACTATCGGATCCTCTCTTTCCGGCTCCGAAGGCTCGACTGGCCTCGAAGGAGGAGCAGAACTCGTGGAAGGAGGGGTCGTAGGTTTCAAAGCCAACTGGGTCGAAGCTGCAAGCAATTTGGCCAGGGCCGGGTTCAAAAAGTCTCTGTACCACTCGGTCCACATCAATGTCAAAAAGGGCACCGGAAGAACAGTTTAAAGGAGCCGAAGAAGCCACTGACTTAAGGATCAGAGATTTCAAAACCTCCAACACCGGTTCCAACACAATGACTTGGCACCGAGGTAAGATCTCGGTGCATGGCTCCGAAGGCTGTGGAGCCATCAACCGAGTTTTGCCAGAGGTGCTCGGAGCCGAAGACTTGTGCTCCAAAGACACCTTAGATGACTTCGACCCCTTCGAGGACTTGGAGGTCTGGGTCAGTCTTATCCAATATATCCTGGAAATCGGATTTCAACAGTCCTCTATCTACCAATTTCCTTCTCCTCTCTAATAACACCCTGCCACTGAAGGAATGGCAGATTGAGCAATCCTCCTGTAAATTTAGCGGACCCAAACAATATACACAAGAACTATGATTATCCGTGATGGACATCTTTTGTCCACAGTCACACTTTTTTAAACCAGATTTTTGCTTCTCTGACATTATGAAAAAAAAAAAAAAAAAAAAAAACTATAAGGGGAGAGGGTATTAAATTTGACAGAGCCCTGTCAAGAAGAGTAAATCAAAAAGGCTAAAGGCCTAGGAGCAAACCGCTCCGAACTAAACAACAAAATACTAGCTTAGATTACCTACTCTAAAATACCAAAAAGGAAGGAAAAAGTGAAGCCTCACTAAATATCAGATCCCTGATAGATATTAAAAGTCTAAATATGCAAACATATAATTAAAAGAATGCTGGCCCGAGCTACTTCAGAAGATCGTGTGATCCGTTGCAGCGGCAAACTAGATCTGGGATTTGGCAGCAGAGCATCATGGGATAGGGACTGTGTCTTGAGCTTCTGAAAGATCTAGAGCTTGGAAAGTGGCCGACTCGGAGCCGATGGATCGGCTCCGAACCCACGTGTAAGAACAAATGGCGAGATTGAACAACTTCACATCTAAAGTTTTGTAAAATGAAACTGTTGGGGGGGGGGGGGGGGGTCACATGGCTCAAAAGGATTCAGTCACCATGTCTTTCGCTGACAAGTGGCAAACGAGATTAGAGGTAAATGGGGTTGGTGCATTATGGGTAGAAGCTCGAGAATTTAAAATGGCTACGACCTTTTGCAATAGCCAAGTCGGATCCGAGGGAATCAGATCCAAACCCATTAGTTGAGGATTGAATGAAAACTGCCAACATCAGATACTCAGTTTCAATATCTCCTGGGAGGTTTTAATATATAACTAAGACTGAACCAGAAGCTGCAGGTAAATATAGCAACAATAAAAAGTAACTGGTTACAAAAGAATCACACACAGTTAAGTGACTTAAACAATTTTAAACTCAGAATGAAGGAAGGTCAACTACTTCCTGTTCTCAACAGAAGGCAGAAAATATATTAACACGTTAGCCTGGCAGCTCAATATTCTTAAAGTTAAGAGTAAACTTTCTTCACAATTCTGATATAGACTTTCCCATTCATGTCAGAGGGAATTGGGTTGGCATTCACAACAATTTTAGCAGTAGAAGATTTACATAAAGATATTGCTGCAGAATCTAATTTTGGATTAGAGAACAAGAATTTCTGTCTGAGGTGTTTGCATAACTTGAAAGACAACTGGGGTACAAGGGGCTGACTGTAAGATGAACTGCAAGTTGTAAAGAAAAGATTTAAGGCAAACACACGAGGATCAGTTGCAGGTAGAAGGAAAGAATAGTTGTGTAAAATCTTGCCATAACCATAGATGTCCTTCCCTTCCATATAGGTAATGTCTGCACGTACCAGACCTCAGAACTGAGTGCCCCAGTTCCCAGGATAACTGCATTAAGTCCAGTGCCATCCAAGAAGGGGCAGTCTAGTTGAAGAAGGGGGAAGGAATACTGCAACAGTGAAGAGAAGGGCATCTATGGTTATGGTTAAGATTTTACACAACTATTCTATGTCCTTCTATTCTCATGTTGCAGTATTTCAAACCTTTGGGTGAGTGCCAAAGCTCAAAGGGAAGAAGAGTGGGGAGGCTTTGAACTATTTTCTATGAATCCATGAAGGATTGCCCTGGCAAATCTAGCCCTGGATTTGGAAATTTGATCCAATTTATGTTTGGTAAAGGTGTGGCTAGACGTCCATGTAGCTGCCTCTAAAATGGTGGCAGTGTGCAGTCCTTTAAAGCAGGCTCCAGAAGAAGCCACACCCCTAATGCAGTGTGCTTTAACCTTAGACCCTAAGGATTTCCCATAGTATGCATAACACAAGGAGAATGCTCTGGAAATCCAGGCAGACACTTGTCTGCTTTGTCACTGCCTTCCCCAGAGCCCTGGGTTGAAACAAGACAAACAATTTATCTGCTTTTCTGATAGACTTGGTCTTGTCAAAACCTAAGCTGCTTATGCACATCAAGGGAATGTAAGAGACTCTGTCATTCTGTGGATGGGCAAAGAAGCTGAGGAGGAGTACAGCTTGGTTTAAGGATAGCTCATTGACCATCTTGGGCATGAAGGAAGAGTTGGTCCTAAGGGTGACTTTTTCCCTGTGGAAGGTGAGGAAAGGGGGAATAGCCATTAGGACCTGTAGCTCCGACACTCTTCTAGCTGATGTCAAGGCTACTAAGTTAATCGTTTTCCAAGTGCAGCGTTTTAGAGAGGCCTTAGAAGCTGGTTCGAAAGGGGCCACCGTGAGCTTCTCCAGAACATAATTCAGCTCCCATGGTGGTGAGACGGGATTTCTGGGTGGCCAGAGATGCAGCACTCCCTTTAGGAATAACTTTGCAGGTAATCAAGATGCAAAAGGGGGGTCCAGAGGCACACAAGCAGAAATAGCACCAAGGTGGGCTTTAACAGAGCAGTATGCCAACCCTGTCTGCAAGAGTTCACACAGGTATGATACAGTACCAAGGGGACATCATCCCGTAAAGGGTCCAACTGTCGTTGTAGACACCATATGGAGAATCACTTCCATATGGACATGCAAGATTTCCTAGTGTTGTTTCCTGGCCTCCTGTAGGACTGTGAGCATGTCCTCATTGTAAAGGTGTCTGTAAGGGATCAGAAGTCTATCCCCCACAGGCTAAGATTCAGAGACTGAAGATGGGCATGGATTAGGGTTCTCTTGTCTTGTGTGAGTAGATCCACTCTGTGAGATAACTTGTGGTGACTGCCCCTGGCTAAATGCAGGAGAGGAGACCAATACTGTCTTGGCCAAAAGGGAGTCACCAACAAGATTTTTGGTTTGTCCTACTGGATTTTCAGTAGGACTTTCTGAATAAATGGGAAGGGGGGAATGCATAGAGAAACATCCCCTTCCAAGAGATTGAGAAGGCATCCATTGCCTTTGACATTGACTGGGTAGCCTGTTGTAAAAGGATGGAAGTTGCCTGTTCATAGGGGAGGCAAACGCATCTATCCGAAGTGTACCCCGTTGGTGGACTATGTCCAGGAACACATCCCTGTGAAGCATCCATCCGTGGGACTGTGATGTGGACCTGCTCAAGGTGTCTGCCTGGGTGTTCTGGGAAGTATCCCAGAGCTGGGACCTAGGACTTACCAGAGGAGGAGCCACTGGGGAGGATGAGGGTATAGCAGGCCTCAGAGTCAAAAAAGCATTGAAAATGTTATGAGAAAAGGCCTGCCAGTCTGGCTGGCTCTCTGCAGAAGGAGAAACAGGTTTTGTTTTCTTTTAAGGGAAGGGCTAGCAGGCGTCGGGGTCAAGGTAGGCTTACGTTCAGAAACCTGTGTAGTACTGGAGGGATCTGTCTGGCCTGCCAGTACAAGCTGAGGTTCCTCCTCACCATCAGTAGCAGACATCTGCGTTAACCTCGGAGGACATGCTTTCCACTATGGCTTCTGTGCCTTCCCAAACAGTACCCACTGTACCCAAATCAGCAGCGACCAATCATTCCTCCAGGCTGTTTGCCACAGGAGGGATGTCAGGTGGAGGACATGCAGCAACGGATTCAGGCCTAGCAACTTTGGCCTTTTTCTTTGGTGGCTCGATGGGTTGACCAGACGGCCCCTTCACAGCTAAAGCTAAACGCTTAAGGTGCTGATTTTCCAGGTAAATATTCAACGCGTGCAGATGGCAGTGCAAGTTGTTTGGAATGAAGGCCTGGTAGCTAGAGCAATACTTATGTACCACGTAGGCCTTAAGCAAAAAAGGCAAAGCTTGTGGGTGACTGCATTAATTTTATGAAAGCACAAATAAGCAAGTGGACTGGTATTCCACAGTAGGAGTTGTTAGTTGAAAGGGCACATCATGTGCATGCGCCAAACCCAGCTATAAGAAAGCAACCTACTATTACTAGTAAAGATCCAATCCTACCAGGAAAAGTTGATTCTGACAAAACTGTGGCAGAAGGACAAAATACTAAAAGTGGGACTCAGCAGAGTGTTTGTGGAGAATGACTACTCACTGTACATCAGGAAGAAGAGGAGTAAATTAATTCCACTACTCAGGGAATGTTGAGACGCAGGTGAGAGACTGAAACTGCTGCATCCAGCTGTCTTTAAGGTATTCTCCCCTGGAGGGACAAAATTATGTTTTGATGAGTGCATGCTAAGGAGGAAATACAAAAGTTGTTCAACAAAAGTGAGCTGTGAAAAAGAAGATTCTGCTTCTTCTTGTTCTGGCAATAGAGACCACAGAGAGATTGTACCTGTGAAACCTTTTTCTGTATTTCAATGGAAAATGTTAGAAAGAAGGACAAGGGCTGACTAGAAGAATGAAGCATATGTTGGAAATGAAGGAGAAACAGGATTCGGATGATGGAGAACAGTAATAAAACTAGTAACTTACTGTGGGATTACAATGTAGTAATTATATTTGTAAAATATGATAGAACAAGAAAATCTAGAAATACTGGACCTTTTCAAAATTTGTTAGACTTGTGGGGGACTCTAAAAGTATATGCCCTACTTCATGTTATTAAGGTCCAGAAAAATGCTTCAGGGAGAGGAACAGAGGGCAGAATGCTAAGTAAAGAAAACATTTTGTTTTCTTAATAGTACTGCATCTGCAGTGTATGACTTTCTTTAATGGTATTTTTAAATGTAATGGGGATTTTTTTCTATTTCTCCCCTCCTCTCTCTCTCCTTGCACAGTTTTGAGAAATACAGACAATGCAATGTTAAAGATGAAAAAAAGGCTGGTTAAAAAGACATGACAAAGTTAAATGCGCTTTTTCTCATTCTTGCATGAGGAAATTAATGAATTAAGGATAACAGCTTGATTAGTTTTTGAGAGAGAGAGCAAGTGGGTGGAAAAAGAATATTGAATATTATGAGGCTTTTTTTCTACCAAATGCATGTATACTTAGTAGCAATTTTCTTTCCATGGAAACAATCTGATACAGAGAAACTGTCTGTCTAGTTCTCATGTCTCTATGGAGAAAATCTGTTAAAAATAAACTGGAGACATTCTAGTAGAAGGGAACTGGCTGATGGAAAAAAAAGAGGAGAGAAACTGGCTAGGACATAATGTTCTTTGAAAGCAATCAGGGGTTTTCCCAGCTGGGAGAGCTTTAAAGATAAGACAAAATCAATTAGACTTGAAGTAAAGTTTTCTCAGTTTTTTTTTTAAATGGAATGGTGATACTAATATAGAGAGGTGCTTTTTTTTCCTCTCTTCTCTTTTTCTTTGTTCAGTTTTAAGAAATTAACCACAAAATGCTACCAAACACACCACAAAAGGTCCTTCCACGTATAACGAAATGTAAAAACAAAATAACTGAGAAGGGCCACTTATGCAGACAGCACAAATATTGCCTCAATACGGAAAATGCAAAGGTCAGTTTTATACACACAGTACCTGTATTCTGTTGTTAATGTCAGAGTGCAGTGTTCCACGCTGTTCAGCTTAAACCACCAACGATAGGCACACCTTGCTTATCAAAGCAAAGTTAAAAAGATAATTCCAAAACACAGTTCCAGCTGTTCAGCTCCAAGCTCAAATGGGCAACCCAAGCTGCTCACAAATAAGTCCTGATAACTTTTAAAAGTAAAACTCCATCTAACAATGCTTGTATAACATCAACTTCAAAAACAAGCGTTAGGCGGATTCTAAAATGCAATACTTTTATTATAAAAAACGGCAAGCGCTTTCGACACAAGTCTTTTTCAAGCCAACAAACAGTTTTACAACAGGAAGACACATGCTTTACATTCACATCAGTTGTGATGTCATTTCCTATTAAAAGTCTTAAAGTCATACTCTCTCAGCAGGAGTTCATCTAAATCAACTGTGTATGTGTTTTAAATGCAGTTACTATATTCAACAGTCATACACATGATAATAGATTTCTCTGCAGAGCAATCTATATACGATATTTATGCATATACAAAAATTATTTAAAACTTTTTTAAAAAACATTTAGAGTATTCAAAATGAAGTTGTAATGACAAGCATGCTACTTGTCAAGGTGCATGCTGTGCTTCATATTCCAACGAATTAAAGTGAAGTGTCTACTGAATTTTTTACAGTACTTTACACTCAAACAATATATCAAAGATATTCTTTTGCATGGAAATATAATTTCCTTATGGCAATCCTATATTATTTAGTATGATATGAAGATATGAAATTTAAAATCAATTATATAAGAGTAAGAACACATATAAAACATATAAAAAATTATAAGAGAATGTATACCCTATCTTCATATTATTACTAGTAGTAATAATATATCTACTAATTTACAGAATAATTGGTAGTATGGCATAGGTCCTTTATCTCTGGGTAATCAGGTCATTTAGGTTAGACTGCCTATATTTATATATATACGCATTTAACATGCAGAATATAATTCAAAGTATAATACATAATGTAAAAATGTAACTTGTAACAACATATATTACAAGAAGGCAACCCATTATGAAACAAGAACTGTCTTTGCTCTCTAACTAACAAATAAGAGGGACGTGCAACATATGGTACATAATATGGAGTGTACACTGTATATCAGGGTTTACTATAGAGACCAATATTCTCATGACCAATGCTATCATTTTCTCTGCTTTGCGGGTTAGAGGGAGAATCCCACTTATCGTAGGTAGACATACCGCTCTAATATAAAGACTTAATCTATGGATTTTATGATAGTCAAATGGGTGTACATCAATATGGGCATGTATGCCACACTAAGACGTTATTGATGATATCATCTAATAAAATCACAACATACCAACATGATGATAGAGTTTATAATATAATTATGGTAGGGCAGATCCTAGGTTCTATGCTAGTTATATATTAATACCTAAAGTCACATTTGCCAAAAAATAGGTAATGATTCACTATACTGGTATATCTCTGTCAGTTATAGATAGTCAATAAATTAAAGCTATAAAACTATCTTTTTAATTTTCTAGCTTTTAAAATAGGTTTTATTGAAACTCTATCATTTATACCCGGTTCTCGATCCACCCTCAACCTAATTATCCACTTGGCTTCCTTCTGTTCTGTCTCATTGAAAATATCTCCACGTCTAATAGTCACCGGGTTTAATTGGATTACTTGAAATTTAAAATTATGTTCCGTAGAGGTACTCCCAATATATTTAGACAGAGCATTTCTAGGTGAAGCTATCCTAATATGGTAGAGATGTTCTCTAATTCTATCCCTCAGCCTTCGATCTGTCTTGCCTACATACAATGCTGCACAGCTGGTACAGGTAGCCAAGTATATCACATGCTCAGTATCACATGTTGCTGCTGCTGAGAACTCAAATTGTTGCCCTGTTACTGGGTGTAAAAATATGTTAGTCTCTTTAACAATGAAATAATGAACAAGAAATGCTCTGTCTAAACATATTGGGAGTACCTCTACGGAACATAATTTTAAATTTCAAGTAATCCAATTAAACCCGGTGACTATTAGACGTGGAGATATTTTCAATGAGACAGAACAGAAGGAAGCCAAGTGGATAATTAGGTTGAGGGCAGATCGAGAACCGGGTATAAATGATAGAGTTTCAATAAAACCTATTTTAAAAGCTAGAAAATTTAAAAGACAGTTTTATAGCTTTAATTTATTGACTATCTATAGCTGACAGATATACCAGTATAGTGAATCATTACCTATTTTTTGGCAAATGTGACTTTAGGTATTAATATATAACTAGCATAGAACCTAGGATCTGCCCTACCATAATTATATTATAAACTCTATCATCATGTTGGTATGTTGTGATTTTATTAGATGATATCATCAATAACGTCTTAGTGTGGCATACATGCCCATATTGATGTACACCCATTTGACTATCATAAAATCCATAGATTAAGTCTTTATATTAGAGCGGTATGTCTACCTACGATAAGTGGGATTCTCCCTCTAACCCGCAAAGCAGAGAAAATTATAGCATTGGTCATGAGAATATCGGTCTCTCTATAGTAAACCCTGATATACAGTGTACACTCCATATTATGTACCATATGTTGCACGTCCCTCTTATTTGTTAGAGAGCAAAGACAGTTCTTGTTTCATAATGGGTTGCCTTCTTGTAATGTATGTTGTTACAAGTTACATTTTATACATTATGTATTATACTTTGAATTATATTCTGCATGTTAAATGCGTATATATATAAATATAGGCAGTCTAACCTAAATGACCTGATTACCCAGAGATAAAGGACCTATGCCATACTACCAATTATTCTGTAAATTAGTAGATATATTATTACTACTAGTAATAATATGAAGATAGGGTATACATTCTCTTATAATTTTTTATATGTTTTATATGTGTTCTTACTCTTATATAATTGATTTTAAATTTCATATCTTCATATCATACTAAATAATATAGGATTGCCATAAGGAAATTATATTTCCATAAAAGAATATCTTTGATATATTGTTTGAGTGTAAAGTACTGTAAAAAATTCAGTAGACACTTCACCTTAATTCGTTGGAATATGAAGCACAGCATGCACCTTGACAAGTAGCATGCTTGTCATTACAACTTCATTTTGAATACTCTAAATGTTTTTTAAAAAAGTTTTAAATAATTTTTGTATATGCATAAATATCGTATATAGATTGCTCTGCAGAGAAATCTATTATCATGTGTATGACTGTTGAATATAGTAACTGCATTTAAAACACATACACAGTTGATTTAGATGAACTCCTGCTGAGAGAGTATGACTAAGACTTTTAATAGGAAATGACATCACAACTGATGTGAATATAAAGCATGTGTCTTCTGTTGCAAAACTGTTTGTTGGCTTGAAAAAGACTTGTGTCGAAAGCGCTTGCCGTTTTTTATAATAAAAGTATTGCATTTTAGAATCCGCCTAACGCTTGTTTTTGAAGTTGATGTTATACAAGCATTGTTAGATGGAGTTTTACTTTTAAAAGTTATCAGGACTTATTTGTGAGCAGCTTGGGTTGCCCATTTGAGCTTGGAGCTGAACAGCTGGAACTGTGTTTTGGAATTATCTTTTTAACTTTGCTTTGATAAGCAAGGTGTGCCTATCGTTGGTGGTTTAAGCTGAACAGCGTGGAACACTGCACTCTGACATTAACAACAGAATACAGGTACTGTGTGTATAAAACTGACCTTTGCATGTTCCGTATTGAGGCAATATTTGTGCTGTCTGCATAAGTGGCCCTTCTCAGTTATTTAGTTTTAAGAAATGCAATCACATAATAAATAAATACAAAGTCAACCACATCTTAAAACATGTTCAAATACTAAGAACATTATAAATTATAAATAATAAAACTTGTTTTAAGAGGAAAGAAACGGCATAAATGGCTCACTTAAATTCATGTATACTACAAAATGCATGTGTTGTAAAAAATAATAAATGTATAATATATTATATATACCATTACTATAAAACATAATATATATATATGTATTTTGTTATTAATAAAAATCATTTACATATCTTATAATCAACAGTTCTATAAAACCAATCCTAAAAAAAGCACAAGCCAAAAAACAAATTGTTAAAAAACGAAGGAATTTTCCAAAACATTGAATGACATTTTGTTAAATACTGTGAATATCTTAACCTAAAATATTTTTCAGCTTTAATAAACATATTAATAGTCTCATTAATCCCTGGAAACTGGGTGGCATTAAGTCTTAATTGCCACCTCAGTTCACACAAATCCAAATGTACATCCAAAATTGCCCGTTAACAATCCTTAATTTGCTGAAGCACTAAACACTTAAAGGTATGATCATTAAATTCTTGTACATGTCTACTCAAAGCATTTGTAACTTTCTGGTTTCTTATATCTAACAGATGTTCCCTCATCCTATCCTTGAATTTCCTACAGGTCTCTTCCCCAAATAGAATGCTGAATACATTTGGCACTTGGCCAAATACACCACATTCATGCTATTACAATTGAAATGGTCAGTAATATGTAATGCCCTGTTGTTTAATATAAATCTATCCTTGGTTTCCAATAGACTCTTACAACAAATGCCCATTCCACATTTAAAATTTCCATTTATTCTAAAAGGGACCAAACCAACCTTTATCTCCTTTTTATTGCTGTTATTGGATTCCAATATGTTCTTAAATGACCTATCTTTCCTGAAAACTACCATAGTTTTTTTTTCCAATTTTAGCAATAAGACTGACATCACATGCCAAAATACTCCAATTCTGTCTAATGATTTCCACTATTTCCTCACCATCCAAATTAAATGTGGTAATGAAACTAAGTGGTCCATTAACTTTCTTCACACGGTCCGACAGGGATTCACCAGGACCTCCTGTTCCACCTCCTTTCAAAATGGGTTTATATACCCCCATTATACCTTTTTGTTGTCACTTCCCTAACAATCTTTTGTACCATACTAATGGGGTACCCTCTCCTCTCAAAACGTTGGTCAATAAACTCCACTTCAGCTTCAAATATTTCATATTTGGTAAAAGGGGTGCCAACTCGAATAATCCAAATAAGCATTCGAAAAAGTTGGTTTGGGATATATTTCCTAAGTAAGCTTTTTATCTGCAAAAATCAACCCTTAAATTTACATCCAAATACGTAGTTATTACATGTAATTATTTTATATATATATATATATATATATATATATATATATATATATATATACACACACACACACAAGTTATTATATATAATGCAGTTATTACAGACAGGTCTGTATGAGCAGGATGAGATTAATAAACTATCTGCACTTATGGAGACTGTCTTAAGTAATAATATTTTCTTTGAGGGCCAGTATTATAAGCAGGCCACTGGGGTAGCGGCCTGTTCCCCAATTTTCGCTAATTATGTGATGGCATACTGGGAGCAAGAATACGTTTTTTAAGGGTCCCTTTGCTGAGTTTATTAAGACAACCTCCAAACAAATGGATTAAAAAAAAAGTAACCATCAGTAAAGCACTTAGAGAAGTGAAAATAAAGAAGCGCCAATTCAGTAATTATTATAATATAGCACACACAGACGCCAGAAAAACCGTCAGAATCAACACTCATCAGGTAGCACCAACACTGTTCACACATCAATCATCAACCAACACGGTACCAGGGTTATCTCATATATTCAATACTTTTATTAAAAATTGATCAATTTAACATATGTTAACTCATTTAAGCCTATCATCACTTAGAAGCACATACCATCACACAACATAAATATAACTATATAACACTGGCTAATGAGATTTTATAAATAATTTCCGATTAAATATAATAAATTGAATTATAAAAATGATATTAGCCATAAATTAAAAATAATTAGTTGACATATATTCAACATTCACATTTAAATGCATAATGTACAAAAATAAAAGTGACTCCTGCAAATTTAGAATTACCAAAACACACACATACTAAACAAATAATAAAATAAATATTATAATAATTAAATAAATAACATAATTAACACTTATATTCTGATATTACATAAATAACTCAAGCTACAAAATAAATACAATTGACACGATAAATATATTTTGATAAAACAATAAGATATTGAACATAACCTAATATAAAATAATAAATATAAATATATTGTGAAAAATAACTATAACAAAACAAATTTGAGAGATAAATGTATGAATAACTGATAACTCATAACTAATGAGAGCAAAAAATTTTTAGAAGCCATAATTATAAAGTAATATTATTTTTTTATAATTTTTATTTGTATTTTTTTTTATTTTTCTCATGGTATAAAAGCAATTATGTATATTATAAGTATTTTAAAAATGTATTTAGCATATTTTTATTATTTTTTGTATTAATTAATTGTAAATTTATGATTTATAAATTTTTTATATTGTTGTTTATGATAAATTATTTATTTTTTAAATTAATTTATGATTTATTATTTTTTTATTTGTTAAACTAAAAAGCAATTTATGATAAGAATGAATTTTAAACTGTTGTTTTATTGAAAGTTTAAAACATTGAATTATTTTATTTTATTAAAGAAGTGTTTTGTAAATTTTTATGAGAATTTATTTTAGATTTAAATTTTTTATGTTAATTTATATTATAGTTTTTTATAATTGTTAATTCAATCAATAAAGAGATGTAGTATATATTTGAATTTGCTGTTTGTACTAATATTGATGTTTAATTTAATAATTAATTAATGAGTTAATTTGTTTTTTATTTAATTTTAATGATGTTTTATATATATATTTAAAGAATAATTTAAATATAAATTTAAATTGTTCGTTTTTGGTGTTTGAAATCTAAAACGCAGGCTTGATTGATGCTACCTTTAATTCTCATGAAGTGTTTGTTTATTATAAAATTTTTTCGTTTATCAACTTTGGCTGCCAATAATGTTAGTGTAATTTCAGAAATAATTGAGTTTATTAAGACTTTTACTCGTTTTTTGGATATTTTTCTTATTTGGGAGGGACCATTGGAATGTTTGAATGAGTTTTTTTGAGTATATTAATGGAACAACTCAATTTTTGAGATTCACATACATATCTGGATGTGAATTTAATGGTTGATTTTGCAGATAAAAAGCTTACTTCGGAAATATATCGCAAACCAACTTTTTTGAATGCTTATTTGGATTATTCGAGTTGGCACCCCTTTTACCACAAAAAAGTCTATAGTAAAGGGGCAAATGGTGAGGGCCGCCCGCATGGTAAGTGAAGATGAAATATTTGAAGCTGAAGTGGAGTTTATTGGCCAACGTTTTGAGAGGAGAGGGTACCCCATTAGTATGCTACAAAAGATTGTTAGGGAAGTGACAACAAAAAGGTATAATGGGGTATATAAACCTATTATGAAAGGAGGTGGAACAGGAGGCCCTGGTGAATCCCTGTCGGACTGGGTGAAGAATGTTAATGGAACCCTTAGTTTCATTATCACATTTCATTTGGATGGTGAGGAAATAGTGGAAATCATTAGACGGAATTGGGGCATTTTAGCCTGTGATGACCGTCTTATTGGTAAAATTGGAAAAAAACCTATGGTAGTTTTTAGGAAAGATAGGTCATTTAAGAACATATTGAAATCCAACAACAATAAAAAAGGAAATAAAGGTTGGTTTGGTCCCTTTTAGAATAAATGGAAATTTTAAATGTGGAATGGGCATTTGTTGTAAGAGTCTATTGGAAACCAAGGATAGATTTCTATTAAACAACAGGGCATTACATATTACTGGCCATTTCCATTGTAATAGCATGAATGCGGTGTATTTGGCCAAGTGCCAGATGTGTTCAGCATTCTATGTGGGGAAGACCTGTAGGAAATTCAAGGATAGGATGAGAGAACATCTATTGAATATAAGACACCAGAAAGTTACAAATGCTTTGAGTAGACATGTACAAGAATTTAATGATCATAACTTTAAGTTTTTAGTGCTTCAACAAATTAAGGATTGTAAAGGGGCAATTTTGGATGTACATTTGGATTTGTGTGAACTGAGGTGGCAATTAAGACTTAATGCCACCCAGTTTCCAGGGATTAATGAGAATATTAACAATGTGTTTATTAAAGCTGAAAAATATTTTAGGTTAAGATATTCACAGTATTTTTTAACAAAATGTCATTCAATGTTATGGAAAATTCCTTCGTTTTTTAACAATTTGTTTTTAAGCTTGTGTTTTTTTTAGGATTGGTTTTACAGAACTGTTGATTATAAGATATGTATATGATTTTTATTAACAAAATACACACACACACACACACATATATATATATATATATATATATATGTTTTATATTTATATTAATGGTATATATATATATATATATATATATATATATATATATATATTATAAATTTATTATTATGTTTACAACACATGTACTTTGTGGTATACATGAATTCAAGTGAGCCATTTATGCGGTTTCTTTCCTCTTAAAACATGGTTTATTATTTATAATGTTCTTAGTATTTGAACATGTTTTAAGATGTGGTTGACTAGTATTTAATTATGTGATTACATAATTGGATGGGTGGGGTGGTTTTAATGGATATTTAAGAGAGATGTGTGCCTATGGAAAATGTTTTGAAGAAGTCTTGATTGTGGGAAGAAAATGCTCAACTTGTCAATAAAAAGTCTTTGATATTTTTCTATGGTTGTGGAATTGGATTTTTGTACCTTTGGTATGTTTGCGGTTCTTGGTTATCAGTTTTAAGAAATACTGGCACTGCAATATAAAAAGAAGGTGGGGGAAGGGGGGAAGAGAGGAAATGTCTAGTTAAGAGAGTATGAAAAAAGAAAAATCTGTTTGCTTTTTCCCAAGCTTGCAAAGGGAAATGACTGGGTTAAGACCCTGGGTGTTATCCAGTAATAAGTTTATTACAAAGCATGTAAATGGAAAATAATATTAAACATTATAAGGCTTTTTCTGGAAAAGAAAATGTATCCTTAAGCAGTTTTGTGTCTGATTTGCATGTCAATGTCACTAGAAGACAATCTGATAGAGAGAAATGAGTTGGAGAAAGTGTTTACTGAAAGCATTCAAGTGTTTTCTCATCTGGGAGAGCTATAAAGATAGACGAAATCAAATGGCACTTAGTAATAGCACAGGCGGTTCCATGTGTCTTAGGCATGACTAATGTTTATTTTTGGTTAACTCTAGCCTGTCCATGTGCTATCAACTTAGAACTTTTGTTCTTATTAGGAAACAAATACTTCAATATTTGAAGATGACCATAGCTTTGTGTGTTACTATTAAGTTAATAGGTTTTACGGGATTGTTTGTTCTGTTTGACGGCTTTCAAAAAAAAAGTTATGTAAGATGTGGCATAGGATCAAATGGATATGACAAGAAACAACTGCATAAAAGATCAACCTGCTGAACAGTACATGCATGTAACATAATAGTTGGAACTAGACATTTAATAAAAAAGCAGTTATACATAAATAGTGGTAATAACTATATAAAAATGCTTTCTGTAATGTCTTTAATATGAGTGGTCTTACAGATAAAAAAATAGTAGTGAACTATATTAAAAATGTACAGTGCAAATAGCTATGCTACAGGAGACACAGCTGGAAAGAACTGAACATGTGAATTTGATAAAGAAAGGTTTTCAGGATGGTTATTTGGCAGAATATCTGGGGCAAAGGAAAAGAACACATTAATTGCAAGAAGAGCTCTAATAGTGATAGAACAGGAAAAGAGCAGATAATAATGTAAGATATATTACACTAAGGGGTTACTGGCAAGGGAGAAACATTACACTGGCATGCATTTACATTCTACCTAAACCTGCTATAATGGCGCTCAAGAAAATTCTGGGAGAAATAAACAGCTTTCAGAAAGGAATTTTACTTATAGGTGGAGAGTGGAATTTGGTTTGCAACAGCGAAGATGAGTCTGGGGGGCATACTAGGGAAAATATAACAAAAGAGGGTAGATTTTTGAAGAAACTTATGAAAATGTTTGGCATGGAAGATGTGAATTTAGTACCAGTACTAGGAGTTCAGAGTGAATTTACATATTCTCCAAGATGCAAAAACTGGGCTAGGCTAGATAGAATTTAAATCTCACAGGAACATGTGCATTTAACTGAATGTCTTGAAATGTACCCAATAACTATTTCAGATCATGCACCAATAATAACTAAAATAAAAATGTAAGGTAATGAAATAAAAATGAGACATTGGCACTTTCCCACCTATCGTTTGAAAAGAGAGAGGAATTTAAATAATGGGTTTTGGAATTAATTTAGGAGCTACTAGAGAAGATAGAATTTTCTTCATAAAATATAGGTAGGGAGTGGGATAAAATTAAAGTTGAGTTTAAAACTACGGTGGAAATAAAGGAAAGGGAGATATGGTTAAGAAGTAACAAGAATTATTTAGAGGGACTGACAAATGTTAAAATATTGCAAATAAGGGGAATCTCTCAGAAAACGAAAAGGAGCAACTGCAGAATGCTAAACAGAAAATAAGGGATTACCTCGATAACATGCACGAGTTTAGAAAGATTGTTGTTAAGCAACTGTTTTTTGATAAAAATTCTAGAGCACAAAAACGTTTAGCACGACTCAGACAACAGAAAGTGGAAAGGGCTGTCCATCAAGCATAGAGAGCTTATAACAAGGAAGACAAGAGATCCTGCAGAAGTATTAGAACTATTTTGGAAATTTTATGAAAGTTTGTATAAAGTAAAGAAATATGGAAATCGAGAAAAATTACAAATGGAAATGTTTATGGAAGAATTAAATATGCCAAGGTTAGAGGTAGACGAGGCTCAATTACTAACAATTAGGATACGAACAGATGAGATAAAAATGGCGATGTGAAACCAATCTACAGGAAAGTTCCCAAGAATAGATGGCACTCTTGTGGAAGTTTGGAAGCTAGGAGGGAAAACTGATAAATATCTGGAAGGTTTTAACAGTATTTTAAGACAAGTACCACCAGCATCCTGGAAGAAGGCGGTGGTACTGGTAATACCTAAACAGGGTAAAGATCCATCAGATCTAGCTTCATACAGGCCCATTTCAATACTAAACCATTATTATACAATGTTCATGTCTAAAATGGCTAAAACAATGTCAAAAGTGATACCAAAATTGATGGATATGGATCAGTGTGGTTTTGTGGAGGGGAGGCAAACATTTGACAATATTAACAGAATACTGATGATTCAGAGGGAAGCAGAATGTAAGAAAATGCCACTGTTATTGGTGGGTTTTGATGCACAAAAAGCATTTGACAGAGTAGACTGGGACTTCATGAGCAAGACAATGGAAGCATTTGCTTTCCCTGATACAATTTTACGTGGGATTGGAGGTAAAAATTAAAGTGTGTGGGGTCCTCTCTGATTACTTCTGCTTGAGTAGAAAGGAAAAAAGCAGGGTTGACTGCTTTCCCTTTGTTATTTGCATTATAGTTGGAACCACTGGCAAAGAAAATAAGGGACTCAGAAATTCAAGGATATAACTAGTATGGTAGTCAGGAAAAGCTGGCTCTATTTGCAGATGATATTTTATACATGACAAAACCAGAAAGGGACATTACAGTGTTGTGGAACATTTTAAGACAGCTTCAGATCTTCTTGGGATACAAAATTAATAAAGCTTTACAAAGGCAACAGCAGTAAATTATGCACTCGCACACAAATTGGTGCAACATCCAGATTTGTGGGGGCATGATAAAATGAAGTATTTAGGAGTATGGATTAGAAATGTTGTGGCAGCTAAGGATACATGGGAAGAGACTAAAGAAAAGATAATACAAGAGTTAAGAAAACTGGAAGCTTTGTTATATGAATATGGATACTAACATACAAGCAGTTAAAATGTTTTTAGTCCCTTTAGTCTTATACACAGGTCAGGCATATTTTTATCAACCAGAGGAAAAGCTGTGGATAGCAATTAACAAAGAGTTGAAGGGTTTTATCTGGGAAGAGAAGACAGCAAAAGTCAAATGAGATAAGCCAATTCTTCCAAAAGAACAAGGCAGACTAGGATAACCCAATTTGAGGGGGTATTTTACAGCAACACAGTTAAGACTCTTATGCATAGCACAAGCACAAAACTATAGTTCAAAGTGGAAAGGAATAATGCTGACACAGGGAGGAAGATCAAGAAATAAGGAGAGTATGCAATTTTAGATGCAGACTCTTAAGGAGAACAACAAAAATAATACAGAATACTATACACATAAAATAACAGGGAGTATTCCATGAACTAAATCAACAGGAGAATGGAGAAAAGAGATTCTGTCTATAGGGGTGATGGTGGTTAGAGACAGAGATAGGTAAGGGAGGGCTGGAATTTACTGGAGAAAACTGGCAAAGGAACCACGGTATTGGGAGCAAAGAACCTGAAAGGGAAAGGTAATAGAATGAGAAGAGGCCAAGAATTTATTTGGACTGCAGTATGAGATTGCCTTCCCTATCAAGGACTGATAGAGTATAGGCAAAGAAATTGGGGGGTTCTAAATCAAAGACCAGCACTGGTAAACTGGTAATGTGGTAAACTGGTAATGTTTTTAATAGACTCTAGAACAGAAGCTGCCGTTAAAAAAAAAAAAAAGGAATAATTAGTACAGCATATAAAATATTGCATGATAATTATAAGAATCAATAAGAGGAGCTTACAAAGGATTGGAAAGAGAGATTGGATAAGCAATTCACAAAGAGACAATGGGAGGCTATATGTAGATCTCCCAAATATGCAACAAAGTCTAGAAGATTTAGGATCCTTGCCTAGAAATGTTTGCATACACATTTTTATACCCCAAGTAGACTCCAATTTTAATTCAGGTGGATAGCAAATGTTGGAGGTGTGACGGGCAAGAAAGAGGTGGCTATGAACATATTATTTGGGAGTGTAATGAGTTGGCAGACTTTAGGGATTGCCTGCGGACTATGTCAGAGATGCTGGGTGAACAGGTTAGATTGACTGGGGAGATGATTTATTTGAGCTATCATAAAGAATCGTAACTGCCTAGACACAGTAAGGCTATGCTGAGTCTAATTATGGTGGGTGCTAAAAAAGCAATTACTAGAAAATGGAAATCAAAGTCTAGACCAACTTTACTAGACGTATTGAATACAGTAACAGAGATCAAACAACTGGAATGCGGGTCTTTAGAAAAGGGAAGGAGCAAACTACATAGAAAAAAAATGTGAACTATGGGAATTGTGGGAACAATATATGCAGAGAAGGAACAAGGTTTAACAGGTAAGATTTGAATGAGCCACACAATTCTTAACTGACAGACAATGAATGGACAGATAAGTGATGTATAACGTTTGCAACTACAGTTGTTTCAATGGTGTCTGATGTATGTTTGCAACTAAAATGGTGTCAATGTTGTTTGTTTTTCATTTATATAAATGTAAGATTGCCCATCTCATATATGATAATTTAATACAGACGTTTATTGGAAAACAAACCAAAAAAAAAAAAAAAGCACAAACAAAAAAAGTGGTTCTTCCCTGCATAGTAAGAGTTACCCAACAGCATAAGTGGAAAAGACTAACTCTCAGTCATTAGTGACTGTAGATGGTACACCAGGGACATAAAGATAAGCAGTCTGAGGAACAAAACCTAGCCACTGGAGAGTCACCCACTGACAGCTGAGGCAGTGATAGAACCAGACAGATTGTAGACGTGGTAAGGATGAACCAAAGAGATCGATATCTGCTCTATTGTTCAGCTGAAAAGAGTACCAGCAAGACCGGTAGCAAAGACTAAGTGAGCCAGTAAGACAGCGACAAAGTCATGTTTTGAGGTAAAAATGTTCAATGACAGTTCCCAAAACCAAGACATCCCACCTGAAATACCATTACTTCAAATAGCAATGTAGAAAAAATTAGTCAAAAACCAAACACTTTTTTCATACAAACGCTATCAACTGAAAAAAAAAGTTATGTTCTTACCATAACGTTCCATGTGAGTTGTTCATCTTGCCATTCATTCTTAACTGATGGGTTTGGAGCCAATCCTCGGCTCAGACTTGGCTGCTTTTTACAAGCTCGAGGTCTTCAACTAGCTCAAGGCTAATCCCCTATCCCATGATGCCCAAGTGTGCTCCTCAGATCTTGTTTGCGTGCATATTAAAAGTTTTATAAAGGTTATCTGTTATACTATAAGAAAAATCCTGAAAAAGGTCAAAGTCCAATTACTAATAAAGTCCAGATCCCCCAGGAATCCACAGGCTGCGGGTTGAAGGGAGGGACACAAGAATAAATGGCGAGATGGACAACTCACATGGGACATTATGGTAAGAACATAACTTCTTTATGTCTAGTTGTCCTACCTCACTTTCATTCTTAACTGATAGGACAGTGTCCTTAGCACCACTAATCCTGAGTGGCTCACGGGAGTATATTCTTCAGCACAGTGGACCCAAAGGAAGCCCTGTCCCTGGAGGCCATAGTGACTTTGTAATGAGTAATGAAGGTATGAGGTTTGTAATGAGTACTGAAGGTATGAGGTGTTGCCCAAGTTGCTGCTGCACAAATGGTATCTATAGGAACTTTCTCACGAAAAGCTGAAGTAGCAGCAATGGCTCTAGTTGAATGAGTCTTTACTTTGCCTGGTAATTTCTTATTCACTGAGTTATGAGTAAAGGAAACAGTCTGATAGCCATCTGGATAAGGTGGTGTTTGCTACCGCTGTACCTTTTTTAGCTTCTGAGAATGGCATAAAAAGTTGATCAGATTTTTCTGAATTCTTTTGGTCTATGTAAATAGAAACGTAATTGTCTGTGGACATCAAGTTGGTGTAGCATGTATTCTGCCTTATTGCCATACTTTGGGAAAAAGTCTGGCAATTCTATGGCTTGATTTAAATTGGATTCTGAACAGACTTTAGGTAGGAAAGATGGATTTGTTCCTAGGGAAACTCTGTCATTGTGAAACAAAAGGTATGGGAGTTTGACTGAAAGTGCTTGCAGTTCTGACACCCTTCTAGCTGAAGTGATGGCCACTAAAAAGATAGTTTTCCCAAGTTAAAAATTTTAACTCGCATGAAGATGCAGGTTCAAATGGCGGAAGAAGAATCCTGGATACGACAAAGTTGAGATTCCATAGTGATAGTGGAAGTTTTATTGGTGGCCATAAAAAACAAGTACCCTTAAGAAAGGCTTTACACAATCTACATGACAATGTTTGGTTCATTTTCACCTAGATGAATATTTGATATTGCTTCTAATTGTACCCTGATGGTAGCAGCTGCAGCACCCTCTTTGAAAAGCTTTGTTAGAAATTCTAAAATAGAAGAAAGGGGTGCAGAGTAAGGGTCAATTTTATTTTCTAAAACCCAACTAGAAAACCTTTTCCATTTACTAAGATACAGTCTTCTTGTTGATGTCGTATGAGAAGATATCAAAATGTGTGTGGCAGATGAAAGATTTTGTAACCTGGCTAAGATTGGAACTGGAGCAGCCAAGCTGTCAAACTTGAGGGTTTTTAAGGACGGGTGAGGAACTCCTGAAGAAAGGATCAGAAGATCCGGCACTGGATCCAGGATACAAAGTTCGTCCTGAAGATGAGGTTGTAAGAAGGGGAACCAAATTTGACAAGGCCAGTAAGGGGCTATCAGAATTAAGGTCCTTCCCAATATTCTAGCTTTCTGTATAACTCTGGCTATTAATGGGAAGGGGGGAAATCATATAGGAGTCCCATGGGTCAATCATGTATCAATGCATCCCTCTGGGACTTCCCCAGAGGGAGAATTAGGGCAAAATATGTGCTGCATTTTCTGTTTGTGGCAAAAAGATTGCAGCAAGATTGACCCCATTTGGGGAAAATGGTCTCCGCTACGTCTTGTTTGAGGGACTACTCGTGAGGCATCAGTATTTCTCTGCTGAGTTTGTCCACAATCACGTTGGATCTTCCCGGGATGTGCGTTGCTATTAGAAAGCGTTTGGAGGAAGTTGCCCACTGCCAAACTCTGAGGGGATCTCGACAAAAGGGATATGATTTGGTTCCTCCTTGTTTATGTACCATTCCACTGACATATTGTCTGTTTGGATTGCAATCGTTCCTACAGGTTGAGCGTCTTGGAATGCCTGCAACGCTAGAAGGACCACTCTTCATCTCTAGAACACTGATGTGCAAGTGAACCTCATGTTCTTGCCATGTGCCTTGGGCTGTTCTTCCTATATAATGCCCCCCACCCTATCTGGGAAGCGTCTGTGGTCACTGTGGCTAGGAGAGCTGGAGGAACAAGAGGTTTGCCTATTGTCACCTGGTCTGACTGAAGCCACCAAAGTAGATCTCTTTTCCAAGCTTGCATCAGAATAATCTTGAGACATCAGAAGAGTTTGCATTGACCATTGTGCAAAAAGAAGCCTCTGCAGGAGCCTCACATGCATGCTTGCCCGGGGAATTACTGTAATAGCAGCTGCCATTGTGCCCAGCACCTTTAGAACCTCTCTGGCTTGAACTTTTGTTTTGTGTAGAAGATTCAGGACTTGTTTTTGATGGACATGAATTCTCTCTTTTGGAAGGTTTACCATCATTGTGATGGTGTTGAATTCTGTTCCTATAAAAAAGATATGTTGAGATAGAAGTAAGGCAGATTTTTCGTAGTTGACAGTAATTCCTAACTGTGCAAATAGTTTTAAGGTTGTGTCCCTTGTTTGGGTGAGTAGTTGCTTGGTGGTGGCAGTTAGGAGCTAGTCGTCTAAGTATGGAAACACTCGGAATCCTAGTCACCTCAGGTGAGCCATGACTATTGCCATGCATTTGGTGAACACTCTGGAGGCTGTAGTGAGGCCAAAGGGCAGAGCCGAAAATTGATAATGACTGGCTCCCAGTTGAAAGCGCAGGTAACTTCTGGATGGCCTGCCCATTTTTATGTGGTAGTACGCATCCTGAAGGTCTGTTGGGCACATACAATTGTCTTTTCCTAGAAAAGGAACTATTGACTGCTTAGGAGCAATACAAATTATTCTGAAAAGTGACACTAATAACAAGAGCCTTAAACTAGTAAAAAAGTAAGAAAAAGTTTGTCACTTAGCCTGAGCTAGTCAAACAATGCTCGATCTGTTTCCATGGCAAACAAGATCTTTGGAGCACACTAGGGCATCATGGGATAGGGGATTAGCCTCAAGCTAGTTGAAGACCTCGAGCTTGTAAAAAAACGACCAAGTCGAACCCATCAGTTAAGAATGAAGGTGAGATAGGATAACTTCACATCATCCCTTAACACAAAATATGACAATTCCTAACAAAATTTAAAAAGATTTTTACAGAAAAAGAGTATTCCCTCAGAAAAATAACTTGGGGAAGGTTCCCCCCCTAAGGGAACTTCTCTGCTCAACCTCTTAAGGCTCACAATCATAATGTCAGCTCCACGACGCCCACAGAGGGAGTGCACTTCAGCAACAAGAAGAAAGCTCTGAAGATTTTGCATTCAAACTGCCTTTTATATGGAGCTCTGCTTGAACTCCAGGCAGACAGGGCATGTAGAGGATGTCCTTAAGCTTTGTAAAGATGGTCAGCTGGGCATGCCCTTGGCAGAATATAACCCATTTAGCTTAGGCTAATGCAGTCATCTTAATGTAGAACATCTGCTTTTAAGAGAAATTCAGAAATGCAACAAAGATATTGCAGGAGACAGAGAATATGAATGGGAAGAGAAGTTTGATTCATTTGAGAATAGATATTTGTGTGTATATGCTCTCCCAGGAACAAGATGGCTAGTTGGACTAGAAACATATATATAAAACAGCTACAGTAAGATTGGGACACTTTTACATCAAATGTTTTAAATTATAAAATTGTGATTTCTGTGATAGGTTACATTTATTTAAATGCTGTGAATTCATCTGCATTTAATTCTGAAGAAGTATTTGATGATTTACAGATAAAGACTTTCAGCTTTTCCCAGTTAGGGGACGCCACAACGGAACTCCGGTCCACTCACGAGTGGCAGTGGGATTTTTACGGTGCCGAGTTGCAAGGCACGTCCATTCACGCTTGCACCTAACTGCATGTCTTTAACGTCACTTGACCGCAGGGAAGGACATGCAGACTCAACACAGAAGGCGCTCGAGCCATGAATCGAACGGAAGAACCTCTTGCTGTGAGGCGACAACGCTAACCGCTGCACCACCGCAGCTGACTCTTAATTCATTGAAGTACTGAATCTTAATGCTGGCATTTTATTTTAGTTTGGTGTACTCTGTTATAAAGTAATGAATCACAACCCAGCTAGTTAAGAGCTGGTTGGACACTAAACTGTTTTTGGGTGCTGGAACCGTGAGTAATAACAATAAAAAACTTCAGGGGAAGTTAAATGACTTTGAGATTGTGTTAAACAAGATTAGGAATTTACAATGTGACAACATGTTTTTAACTGAAAGTATTAACAGGAAAAGGGTCCCTAAGGGCCTTAGGATGTTTAAATTCCCTAATGGTTTACTAATGGGACAATCAGAGACCGATGAGCTTCTCGCTATGTTTGACCGTCATGGTATAGAACTTATGCAATTTATTGTCAGACTTAATGAGAACAAAATTAATGATTGGTTAGAAAAAGCAAATGTATTAAACAATGAAATTTTAGATGATGGCTCTTTGGAACTGTTTGCTGAAAAGTATGATAATTTGTTTGACAGGGTGCAAAATAATATGAAGGACAATCCGAGAAGAAAAAGCTGGATAGGGATGCATTTGAATATCAAAACAATTTAGCATATCCTTTACCTAAAGCATACTTGGGAGCTAATGAGCAGAATCAAAATCTTAATGGAGACCCAGATCACCAGCGAGGGATGGCTAGAGCAGTGGGGGGATTCCATAAGATGTCTCAAGGTAGGTTACGGAACAGGACAAGGAAGTGTTTGATGATGAAGATTCTGGGCTTAGAAGGTCAGACAGGATACAAAACAACACCACAAATAAGTATAACAGTTTTTTTTATGAGAATTTCCCGGCCAACAGAATTTGAACAAGGGGACAGAGTGGGTTGGAAAAAGAAAAACAAACAACCATAAGAGAATCAGGGTTTGATACAAAGATCATCAGTGCATTTGAGGGGAAATGTTGAGTTATGGGGGTTATAACATTTTTAATTATACCAACATTAAACTCCAACACATTTCCCTCTTCAGGAAGGGGCTGAAATTTATCCCTTCTAGAAATAATGATTTAGCTGACACTCTCACTGAACTGAAACTATATGTTAGGAAAATAAACTTCCAACTACTTTTCAAAGATAGTAACAGTTTTCAGAATAACAATATTGCTAGAAGGAAGAGTGTGTTTTCAACACACCTCTACATCCTGTAATCTCAAATTATGAAAACATTTGTACTAATGATACTTATCAGCAATTACAACATTCTAATAAAAAGTTTTACAACACTAGTAGAGATGAGGCAGTCGTCCTTTATGAATTGAGACAGAATGATTCCATTTGGGTTATGAAACCGGACAAAGGGGGTGGGATGATGATCGTCAAAGTTGATTACGAAGAGGACATGTTCACGATCTCATATGACACTGAGAGGTATGAAACAGTTTCTTTGAACCAGGTCTCAATAGCAGAGAGGAAAGTAAAATTCTTTCTGGAAGATTCCTTACACCAAGGGGTGATTAACGAAGAGACAGATACCTCTTAAATGAACACCCGACTATTCCTACGGTGTTTGGTATTCCGAAAACCCACAAAAATGTGTACAAACCCCCTTACAGGGTGATAGTAGCAGCTAAGAACAGTATCACTCACACTCTAGCAGTGTTTATTGACAAATTGATCCAACATACTTTAAAACCCGTGGATTATGTGTTAAAAGATTTGTGGGACTTCCTCACCAAAATTAAACAAGAGTTTTATAATGATGGAGTATGTTTTTCAACAACAGATGTTTGTCAATCTTTTTTCCTCTATACCTCATGATGAAGGATTGGAACTGTTTAGTGAGGCTTTGGTAGAACTTACTACCCTTAAACCTAGTTTGTCTAACTTTATGGTAGAAAGCATGGAGATCATTCTGAAGAATAATTAATATGGTCTTTGGGAATTAATTTTTTAAACAAGTGAAAGGGGAGTGCCAACTACACCCCACCTATGCCAACTTTGTCATGTATGCATGGGAGAAGAGATGCATCTTCTCCAAGGGTTATGACCACTCCTGGTACGTTTATTGTAGATTTTTGGATGATATTTTTGTCCTATAGAAAAAGAAAGACAGCATAAGGGATGATTTTCTTCACTACACGAATAATGTGAATTCATTTCTTAAGTTTACACATACACATTGGGGAAGACTCAGTTGATTATTTAGACATGACCATTTTCAAAATTAAGGAAGAAGGTATGTTTGGCTCTAAAGTCTATAGGAAGCCCACCTTCTCAAACAGTTATTTGGACTACACCAGTCAACACCCCCACACATCAAAAAGAATATAGTAAAAGGCCAAATGGTAACAGCTGCCAGAACGTGCTCTAATTTAAGCACATTAAAATTTGAACTAGATAATTTAACTAGAATGTTCTTAGAAAGGGGGTACCCGAAGAAATTTCTTTTGGAAATGGGGAAAATATCTTGCACGAGTGAGGTTCAAAATACACTCCCCTCGAGTTGTAGTAATGGGGTAGTTAAGCACATGCACCACACTCATGAAAATTTCCCCCACTCTATGTTTATCAAATTTGATGGTAAAAGTGATGTCTTAAAAGACATTATTCAAAAAATGGACCATCTTTAGAGGTAATGCAGAAATTATAGAACTATGGGAAAAACACTAGTTTTATTTTCAAAACGGGTAGCAACTTAAAAAACTTACTAGAACATCTGATTAAAAAATATTCCGATAAGAACAGGTCGGGGGGGGGGGGCGACTAAAAAATGTGGTATGTGTAACTATTGTAAACACATTAATCAGGACAGTAGCATTGTTATTGGAGAACCCTAAGGAGAGTTTTCCGGAGTCCAGGGAATTGTGGTACTCTTGGTATTGTTTATATAGCTGTGTGCAAAACCTGCAATTTTTTTATGTAGAGAAAACAACTAGACGTTTATGGAAACATATTTATGAACACCTTTATGCAATTAAGAATTGTGACAATAATAATGCACTGTTCAGGCATGTTAGTGGATCTTGCCAATGAAAACTTTAAATTTGGCATTTTAGAAAGAATTATGAAAGATGCGAGGGGGAGGGTACTGGGAAAACAAAACTGAGGAGAGTGAGCTGAAATGGCAATTGAGATTAAATGCAACATCTGAGCCAGGGATAAGTGGCAGCACCTCTATTATTCCTGTTCTTAAGAAAAAAGCTGTGTGTGTATAAAAAGGGGTAGTACCCTTTTAAGAATTAATTTTTATGTAATCACACGACTATTGCATTTTAGTTATTTAAGTGTTTGGTCTTTTGAATTCATGGTTCTGATGAAGTCAGTTTGACGAAAGTGCGTAACCTTTTAACACTTGTTTTATTAAACGTGTTGTACTTATTCTGAGACTTCGAGTCTTATTGGTCACACCACCTGTGGATTTGTTTTTACAATCACTACCCAGCTAGTACAAGTGAAGGCTAAAAAAAGGCCTGAACATGTGGTTAAGTATTTACAAATACAAATCCTGCTAAATTTATATAATTTGACAGTGATGTTATGAGGAACAAGTGGGTGTACAAATTGAATAGTTAGCAACAGCTGCAAGAGTAAACAGGAGAAGTGGAAGTTTTTATACAAAAGTTCCAGATCTAAAGTTTAGATGAATAGTTGCCTAGTTGAAAAATAGTTAATGTTATAGTTTTCAGACGTTCAAGCCATGTGCAAATGTCATGAACTGCCTGGCTTATGGGTAAGCAATTACCTGTATACATGTTCTTAAATGTCAGTAGCAAACTTTAGTATTACAAAATGTTAACTATATGGATGAACAAAATATCATGGAATAAACCAAATGTATGTAGAAAGTATTTCATTTTAGAGGCACTGGATGGAAGCCTGAATTTAAACAATGTATACTAAATTACATACTTGATCTCAAAGCTGCTGAAGTACAGGGGACAAGGCCTTCAACCTCTTGGATACCTCTGGTCCCTTATACCCATGATCTTTTTTGTCAGGAACTTTTGGGGTCTAACTGCTTGATATATTTAGTAAGATGCATCTCAAAGGGATTCAATATCACAGGGCTCATTTTTTTTTTTTAAATGTATCAGTTAATCCTACTGGGTTAGTAAAGTAAGCTGGTGAGTTTGTTATTCAGCACGAATAAGGTGAGCAGTCTGAAAGTACATACAAATTGTGTTTATAGTGCTTTATATGCCAGTGATACTGGCTCTGCTTGACCTCTGCAGGTGATGATAGAAGAAGTGAAGACACAGTTGAAACATGGGTGCAGTGAAGATTGGTGGAGTATTAGAATGTGAGAGCTTGAAAACAAACAGTGATGGGATAAACAGAATGGAATGGACGACAACTTTTAACTACATCTGATCACAGGACAGAGTTGTAAATTGGAATGACAAATGGACACTTGTCTTAGAACTGCATGGATTTTTACACAGAAGATTAAAAGTGGATCTAGAACAGTTATAAAGTGATAGGTGGAGGATTAGGAGAGGTACACAGCACACATTTTGGGCAATGCCATGGACACGACTGCCTTGTTTTCTGAAAAAGTTCTTTGCAGAATAAAGTTCAGACAGCACTGCAGATATGCACAAGGATGAAGGAGAAAAAGGAACAGAGATACGAAATGTATGAAGGAACTGTACAGGTGGGGTTTCAAGTGTAAAAAATGTGGAACAGTACAGTTGTGTAAGAACTTACCATAACAGCAGATGTCCTACTGATCACTGTTCCAGTATTCCTAACACATGGGTTATCACAGCTGTCCACTCAGCCGGGGTACCAAAGCTTTACCTTTCCAGTATCTTATGTCCGACGTGTAATCTCAGCTCACAAGCATAGGGGTATAAGCATAGCTCCTCAGACTATCTCCAACCCAGCGTCCTGAAGACCCTTGAAACAGAAAACTGGGCAGCTAGGAGGGACATAGCGTGAAGTGGTAGGAAAGTCCACTCTGTTCTAGGGTGTTTCCCATGGGAAAAGGAACTGGGAGAGTAAAGAGAAAATTAAGTGTAGAGGAGGAAGGAGAGTAGGGAGGAATACTGCAACAGTGATCAGTAGGACACCTACTGTTATGGTAATTACTTACACAACTGTCCTATGTCCTGACTGAAATTACTGTTGCAGTACTCCTACCATATCAGTGATTCCTACAGCTAAAGGGAAAGTACAGTTCGTTGGTTAAAACGCAGCAGAATTGTCCAACAGACCAGATAAGACTGATTTAGTGAAGGCAGCTCTGGACCTTGCAAAGGCATCAGTCCTATAGTGTTTAGTGAAAGTGTGCATAGATTAACAGGTTTCAGCTTCCAGTTTGGACCTGGAATCCACTCCTATGTAGAAAGCTCCAGAAGTTGATACTCCTCTGGTAGACTGCATTTGAGGGTATGAGGGCAAGGACTTGCCTTAGAGATTCAGCTTGTAATGGCTTGCTTGGATACCAGTTGCCCAGTTAACAGTCCATTAAAGAAACATTGGATTTGTGAATGTATTTTGTTTTGTCCAAACAGAATCTTAGCTCTCTATGAATGTACAGAGAATTCAGTCCCCCACCAATTCTACAGGTTGGGAAAGAGGGTGGGTAGGTTTAAGACCCGACTGAAAGATATCTCGTTCACTACTTTAGGTATGAATGACAGACTAGCTCTTAGGGTCAATTTGTCTTTGTGAAAATAAGAAAGAGAGGAATGGCCATGAGTGCCACAAATTCTGAAACCTTTTCTCTGAAGTAAGGGCCAGAAGTATGACATGTTTCCAGGTGCAGAATTTGAGGTTTGTTGTTGTTGCTGGCTCAAAAGATAGTTAGGTTAGCTTTTCCAGCACAAAGTTGAGGCCCCAAGTAGGGGTAATGGGCTTTCTAGGTGGTCTAAGACACAAGAGCCCTTTAACGAAAAGCTTGGCCTCAGATCTGGACATAAGATGGCGAGTGACAGGTTAGCAGGCAGAAATAGCTGACACATCGGCTTTGATGGAAAAATAGGCCAGGCCTATATGTAAAGACCCACAAAGATATTTTAGAATGGAATGTACCTCTGATTGGTTGGGCTCTAGTCCATTCCTTTATTTCTACCATTTGGCTACGTAAGATTTTCAAGTGGTGGGTCTCCTTGCTTCTTGGATAACTTTAACAACATCCTCAGAAAAATAGTGCCTGGAAAAAATGATAACCCTATCATCCACAGAGTTAGGTTTGTGGATGACATATTGAGGTGAAGCAGTAACCCTTTCTGTTGTGTGGTGAGAGCTGCTTGGTGTGGCAGTATGAATACATGCCCCTGGCTAGAAGAAAAAAGAAAGGAAACCAGTATTGCCTTGGCCAAAAGGGAAGCATTAGTAAGAATGTTGTTTTTTTTTTTCTTTTTGGGTCTTTAGAACAACTCTTGGAATGAGTAGTAGTTGACAAAGTGTAGATGTAAGTAACAGTTGTGTGAGTAAACGTACAATAACAGTAGATGTTCAAATGATTAACTGCTGCAGTAGCCTTAGCTATATGGGTTATATCCTGCCAAGGATATAACAGCAGGCCAGATTCCAAAGCTTCAAGATACCTACTAGCACCCAAACTGTCAGCCAGCTCCAGCTGAGCTGACTAAAAGACAAGTTTGGGTGCAAAGACCTTCAGAGATTTACTGCCAATACAGAAAGGGGGTTGGAGCCCTAAACGGACAATGCTAGGGACAGCAAAAATAAAGTCCACACCAAAAAACAATGGGGAGGACAAGAGCGGCTACTGCAGCAGTGATCATTTGAACATCTACTATTACAGTACATTTACCTACACAACTGTACTATATTCATCATATTGACCACTTCTGCAGTAGCATTAGTTATATGGGCAGATTACCCTAAATACATTTGGGAGGAGAAATGAGAAGTATCCAGGAGCCCTTGGAGAACAGTCCTAGTAAAGCCTGATATGGACCTAGAGAGGGAATCAAGCTTATAGTGTTTTGTAAATGTATATAGAGAACCATGTATGCAGCTTCTAGAATCCAACCCTTTCCAAAAAGCCATTAATTAAGCCAAGATTTTGGTAGAGATGGCCTTGACCCTGCCTGGAATATGTTTTTTTTTTTTTTTTTTTTATGATGAGTATAGCAAAAGGTAATAGCCTCAGACAACCATTTGGAAATGGTCTGCTTTGACACAGGTTGCCCCTTCTTACCTTCACAAGAAATAAACAACTGACCCAAAGATCTGAAAGATTTAGTTCTGTCAAGATAGTAACCGACTTGTCTGCGGACATCCAAGATATGGAGTATTCTTTCTCCCTCATCTTTATGTTCAGATAAGAAAACCGGGAGATGGAAAGTTCAGCTTAAAATAAACTTGGATATCACTTTAGGCAAAAAAAAGGAGCATTACTTTTCAAAGAAACCCTGTCCCCATGGAAAATGAGACATGGGAGACTCGCTATAAGAGCTTGCAACTCAAATACTCTTCTTGCAGAAGTCACAGCAATCAGTAAAACTATTTTTCACATTAATAACCTTAAGTCAGCTAAGTTACATGGTTCAAATGGAACAAATGTTTGGTTCTCATTCACAAAATTAAGATCTCAAAAAGAGGCCATCGGTTTCTTAGGCAAAACTCCTTTCAAAAACATTTTGACATGAAACTGCATCGAAAAAGGAGGATCCATGGCCAGATATGCTGAAATGGCCAATAAATGTACCTTGATAGAGGAATAAGAAAGTCCATAGAATACCAACTCTCAAATATTGTAACTAGCCCTGAATGGGTGTTGGTTATGTTGATGGCACCAACTAGCAAACAGTTTCCATTTACTAATATAGGATTTTTTTTAGTAGCAGGTTTTCTCGTCTCCTTTAGCACCTGCTGCATATCCTCAGTAAACAGATGCCTAAAATGAATTAAGACCCCATCATCCAGGCCATCAGTTGAAGTTGACTGATGCTGGGGTGTATCAAACACTCCTGTTCTTGTGTGAGCAAATCCATTCTGTGAGGAAACTTGTGGTAATTGTCTCTAGCCATTTCCAAAAGAAGGGAGAACCATGTTTGTCTGGGCCAGAAGGGAGTTACCACAATGATCTTGGGGTATTCCTCCTGAATATTCAAATGTTCCTTGGATATTAGTGGAAAGTGTGTCAAAGCATTCAGAAACATTCCTGTCCAAGGAAAAGAAAAGGTGTCCGTCTTCCAGGCCTTCTTGAATGGAGTCCTGGAACAGAATCTTGCCAGTTAATTGTTCAGGCTGGAGATAAAAGGTCTACTTAAGAAGCTCCCCACAATGGATCAAATCTTGAAAGACCCCCCCCCCGCCTAGTCTAGTTCCTATTCATGAGGGTCTGTTCTGGTCTGGCTCAGCTTGTCTGCTACACACTTTTGCTATGACGGAATGCCCGTAGAGTGAGATTGTGCTGTGAAGCTATACCCAACCTAACATGAGGGTCTGTTCTGGTCTGGCTCAGCTTGTCTGCTACACACTTTTGCTATGACGGAATGCCCGTAGAGTGAGATTGTGCTGTGAAGCTATACCCAACTTAACATGGCTAGCCTGCACTGGGTACATAAACTTGTTCCCCCTTGTTTGTTGATGTACCACATGTCTGTGCTATTGTCTGTAACCACTTGAATAGGTTTCGGGGACCAAAGATGGTCCAGAGAGTTGAAAGCCTTGATCAGGACAAGTATTGCATAATAGTTATGTGCCTGTGTCTGTCCTTGTCTCACACCCTCCTGCACTTTTATTCCTCCTGAAACTGCTCCCAAAGCAAAGTCTGAGGCATATGTGGAGACTGAATGCATTGGAGCAGGGCAGGAAAAGGGGAGACCTGGATTTAAGGATATCTTTTGTCTCCACCAAATGATTTCACTTCTGACAAACCCCATCACTGGGATTTGAAATGAAAAAGGGTGTTTTTATTGAGACCAAAGAGATTTCAAATACCACTAAATCTTTCTCATGTGGAGTCTTGCCAGGGGATATAATGAGAATCACAGATGCCATGCAACCCACAATCCTTAGGTATTCCCTTACAGTGACTGAAGTCTGAATGGAAAACCTTAGAAATAGATCTAGATATAGATCTATTTTTTTTTCCTGTGGAAGAAAAGCTCTTTGGACTGAGGTGTCTAGCTGACATCCTAGGAACACAATCCTGTGTGAAGGAGTCAAGAAAGACTTTTGAATGTTCTCTTGGAATCCAGCTTGTGTAAGAAATCTCACACACAATATAGAGATGCCTGACACTTTGAAAAAGACGCTGCAAAGATAAGCAAGTCATCTAAATATGGAAAATGTGGATACCCTGTAGCCTGCAATGAGCTACAACTGAAGCTACACACTTTGTGAACACTCTTGGTGCAGTGGATAATCCAAATGGCAAGGCACAAACTGATAATATGATCCAAACACAAAACCTAAGTGGACATGATAAACATCTTTTAAGTTTAGTATTACCAAGAAACTTGAAAGAGGAAGATGTTGTAACAGGTTTTAGGATCAGCTGGAGGACTAGCATGGAAAACTGCAGGCAGTAATGCATACATCCTCTGAAACAGACCGAACAGGAGAAATAGGTGTAGAATCTGGAAAATCCTTCTGTATCAACTCATAGTATTTTCTGAAGGACTAGAAACCTCCATGTTCTCTCAGTGAAAACTCTGGCACATTTTAGCAACAGTCTCAGAGAAAGAGAAACCCCCACAGGGAGAACCAGAAAAAGAACTCTCCTCAGAGTCTGAATCGGAAATTTGAGGAAAAAATAAAACTGTATCCTCCTGTTCAGATTCAGAATCTTGAACCTGTTCAGGAGCCCTCTTTCTTTTACCAGAAACTACTTTACAAAAAGGATCAATAGTCTGAATTAAACCCTGAGCCAGACTCAATAAACTACTCCTATCCAAACAAATTTGATGAGGAGTAGATACTTGCTTGGTTTTCGTTTTCTTTTTGACAAGAAAAATGGGGCCAACCGTGTTACTAATAGCAACAGCAGCTTCCCCAGAGATGGGTACAGCATTCTGACATGAGTTCCCTCCTCCCTGTTCTCTCTCAGGACTGACAAGAGTGGCACTCCCTAGCCCACTTAGAGGAACCCAACACCTGCAGAGAACAGGTCTAACCACCAGCCCACAGTGGCTGTATGTGGGGTAAAAGATGAATGATCTGAGGTTGAACAAATGGCCACAGTATAGTCATCCACCTGCAGCCGAGGTAAATTGCTAGCCTGTTGTGGTGGCAAAGACTGCTTGCTTGACTGTTTTCTTTTTGTGGCTGGAAGGAGGACAAACCACTGGACTGGCAGTCTGTTCTGTGGTCACGCAGAAAAGGGTGCCAGTTTCCTGGGGAAGACAAGCAGTACATTCCAGTAAACACTACCAGTCTATAAACATTACTTTTTTGACAGAAAAACACAGTAAAAAGCACTTTAAACACTATGACAGCCCTTTAAAAGTAAAATAAACACAATTTCTCCACAAAACTGTTTAGCTATTTTTACACCACTGTTAAACTGACAGGAAAACAAGGGCTCTGTTTAAAAGTAAAGAACAATTTCATACTTGTCTGTTAAAACACAACACTCCTAGCTTTAAAACAGCTTTCCTGAAGAGAACAGTGACAAACAACAACACAAATATGAAAAAGGAAGTTTTTTCCCCAAAAAGAACTTACCTACCCAGCAAAGAACAGCACAAGCTGCCAATCAATCCTCAAAAGTCTCAAAGGAACAGGGTCTTCAGGCGACAGGAAAGCTCTGAAAGGCTCCCGCCCAAACTTGTCGTTTAGTCAGTTCAGATTGAGCTGCCTGACAGTTTGGGTGCATGGAAACTGCCCTGAAACTTTGGAAGCTGGCTGGCTGTTACTTCCTTGGCAGGATATTATAACCCATACAGCTAAAGCTTCTGCAGTAGCGATTAATATGAAGTACCTCTTAATTGTCCACTGAAAAGTGAAAGCATCTGTCCTCCAAGCTGAAAAACAAGGGTCCCTGGTGCAAAACAGTGGAAGCGGTTTGTTGTCTTTGAAGCAAACAGATTTATCTGAGGAGTTCCAATGGTGAAGGATGTTCTGGAAAACCAGTCTGTTCAGGATCCATTCGTGAAGGACCTCCAAGTACCTGCTTGAAGACTCTTCCAACACAGTGCTAAGTGATGGAATGTATGTGGCTGTGAGCGATATGTTTTTCGGTTCCCTATTAGAAGACCAAAGGTGCATTCTTTCGAATCTCGGTCGAACTCAAAAGCCTGAAATGGCAAAATATTGAAGCGGCTTTTAAGCGAATTCTTTCCCTGGGAAAGAATTCTCTTGGCTGCTTCGTTACTTTGCCGTTTTCGGCACTGTAGTGCGGTCTCGGAGTTGGTATATTTAAGTAGGGGGGGCACAGCCCCCCCCCCATTTAATGTAATGTTTAAAGTGTTTTATTTATTTTTTTGTTGGAGCTGGATGTACATATTAAGGTTGCACTCCAAAATAATACTGTGTGTGTATATATATATATATATATATATATATATATATATATATATATATATATATATATATATATATATATATATATATATATATACACACACACTATATATATATATATATATATATATATATATATATACACACACACACACACTATATATATCTATATATATATATATATATATATATATATATATATATATATAGATATATATAAAGTTGAAAAAAATAATTGGTTTACACCTAAAATTGGGTTTGACGTTTAAATTGGAAATATAAAAAATGAGCAAGTACAGGAATCTTTCTAGTTCCAACCTCACCACTATTTTTCTGATTTTTTTTGTTGCTGAGGATCGCTTGTCTGTGATGGATAAAGGCTTGTTGCTTACACTACCTGGGTTTCATGATGTTTGGAAATTAGTGTGACTGAGCTCATCAATAAAGTTTTAAGACCATTAGTTTGTTTTTTTTAATTTTTATTAATTTGGAAATATGCCTCAACAACAGTGGATATATATATATATTTTTTGTTCCTCTGCTGCCCATCAGCTCTTGGATCAATAGGACCATTCACTCTCTGCAGGATGAGACATTTGAGTAGGCCATTATTCATGCTGCCATAATTTTTTTTTTCTTTTAGGCCCTAAACTCACATCTGGTGGTTGATGTCTGCACCCATGTGACAACAAACAATTATGACCTCCCTCTGTATGAAAATGTTCCTACTCGACAGTCAGGCCAAAGTCTTCGGTTATGGCTGCTTCATCTGCAAGTCTTCTTAAAAGCAGAAAAACAGCCATCACACCATCAGTTCCTCTCACCAAGGTAAGTGAGGCGGTATCCGCAATTCAATTCCTACACTCCCCTATCTAGCTGTTCTAGAGTTTGAGCCTCTAATTAAACTTGGATCATCTGGGTTTTTAAGTAATGGTTTTATACCTCCATGCTACAGCAACAGGGCTTGATAACTTTGCTTTGAAAATATTAAGCTTAGCAGTACACAAGATAAATACCGTTATGATGGCAAAATAATGAAATGTACCGAAGACTGGACTGTATATGTTATATAACTACTTGAATATAAAAACAGGAAGTATATTTCAAAGTGCACAGGTGGTACAAAGGGATACAGCCCTGAAAAGCTCTCGGGTGTCTTGAATTAAAATAGTGATTTGGACTCTTGATGTTGCAGACACAAATAATGGGCAATCTCATCAGGGAGGTGGCGGGAGGAGTTATGAGGTATGAGTGTTTGAGGACATTATTGCCATTTAATCTCCAAGGTTGATACTAGGAAAACTGATATGCTGCCTGAAGGTGGGGTGTCCTCCTTAAATCAGCCCTTGTGGAAGTGAGGGGTGGTTCAGCACTGATGCCCACTGCTAGTCCCTGACTCTGGGAATTACTGGGCACTCACAGAGAAGGGAAATAGTAGAAAATGCTCCCAAAGCACAGTGAGGGCCCTCAAGCTCACCAGCACCAGGCATGGGTTGGGTCCAGTCAAGGGAGGCTAAGGTAGGTCTAGTAGACAAAGAATGAGGAAAGGTGCTAAGGCAACAGATGGGCAGATGCAGGGAAACAAAAACAAAGCAAAAAAAAGTTGAAAGCATAATTCAGTGTGATTAATAACAGCAAACACAGTATTTAGAGAAGCACAAAATATGCTCAGGCAAAAAAGGAGATTACAGCAATAGTGTACTGATGTGAGAAATATCATGATATATATTTTCCTATGTCTTCATGCTTGCAGCACATACAACAGTCCTCCATCAATCTCAAATTCATATGCTCTTCCCATGTATGTGCATGCCTCCACCCAAAAGCTAATGTGGGCTACTGTCACTGGCTTGAGATTGCCAAGCAGGTACTGGCAATTTTTAGTGCATGGCAGTCAGTGTAGGGCATTTGTTTGAGGCCAGTAATCCTCTTTGTGAGGTACTTCTGTGGCCTTTGCAGCTGCTGCAGATGTCTTGTGAGGTACATTCCAAAAGGGGCATTGTACTCTATAATGGGTCTAATGAGTGTCAAGTAGAGGGGAACAATGACCTCTTTTTTCCTGGATGAGAACCCTTTTATGATGAGGTGTACCATGTAGAAGGACTTCCTGGCTACTTTGGCGATGTGACTATCAAAGGAGAGACTACTGACCACCTGGGTCCACGGTCTCTTATCACGCATTCGGTGTTAAGTAGATTGCTGCCTATGTGGTAGTTCATGAGTACAGAGTTTTTACCAAAGGGGATGACACTGCACTTTTTGGCATTGAGCTTGAGGCCATGGCTTTGATACCAGGCATGTGTCTCAGCGAGGCCCTTCTGTAGGATGTCCACATCATTTGAGGACTTGACTATAGCTCCTAGTTTGCAGTCATCTGTGAATTTAGTTAGCCAGAGGCCTTCTGTGTTAGTCTGTACTTCAGAGAAGTAGATACCAAACAGGAGAGGTCCCAGGACGGAACCCTGTGGTTCTCCACTTGTCACTGCTTTGAGGTCAGATTTGGAGTCTGCAACTTTTACAGTGTGGGTTCCTTCAGTGAGTCAGTTGGCAACCCATCTTGTGATGTAGGGATTTATGCCTAGTTTAGTGAGTTTAGCTATAATTCCAGAATGGGGGATGGTGTCAAAAGCCTTGGCGAGGTCAAGATAGGCTGTGTGAACCACCTTACCCTCATCTACGGCTTTGGTGACTGCCTCAAAGAAGTCGATCAGGTTCAGGAGGCATGATCTGCTTTTCACAAACCCGAACTGGGTGGGATCCAGAGTTTGGAGGTTACCAATGTTCTTTGTTTATGAATTCCATGATGATATGTTTCATGGCCTTGCAGACCAGGCTCATCAGGCTAATAGGTCGATAGTTCCCGGGATCAGTGGTAGCTCCCTCTTTGTGGAGTGGGATAACTGTTGCTGTGCGCCATTCAGTGGGCACAAAGCCTGATGCGAGGCTATTATTGAACATGGTGCTTAAGTGGGGAGCCAGTTCGTTCTGAAGTTCGTGAAAAACGCAGCCTGGGATGTTGTCCGGGCCCATGGATGCTGTTTTTTTGGCTTTAGAGAGTGCAGCTTTTACCTGCGTAGTTGCGATAACAGGGACTCTGCATTCTTCCTGTATAGATATGGGCCCTTTAGGGGGTGAGAGGGGGCTAAAGTTAACACTGAACCTATCTGCCAGGATGTTGGCAATATCAGTTGGTTCTGCAATTTTCTTGCCTTTGTGCTGTAACGCAGAGCAGATCTGGGTGTTGCCATCAAGATTCTTGACATAGCTATAGAATGCTTTGTGGCTGTCCTTAGAATTAGTGGCGATTTTGTTTTCATAGCTAGCTTTGGAGGATCTTATAAGGGATCTCAGCTTCTTACTGAGGCTGACCAGGGAGCACTTCCACTCATGGGATTTTACTCACTTTTGCAAGTTTCTTCCTACTGTTGTACAGTTTGCTTATGGCAGGGGACCACCAGATTGGCTTCCTTTTTTTGGAGGATAGCGTCTTGGTTCTGTTTGGGATAGCATGATCCATGCACTCTTGTAAATGCTTATAAAGTGCATTTGTGCAGGATTCAGCAGTTGTAACTGTACTGTCCATCTGCATGGGTGTCATGAAGTTCACCACTTCTGTCTTAAGAAGCATGAAGTTGGCTTTGGAGAAATTTTTCACCATGGTTTCCTTAATGGGGGGTGGGGGCAGGATGTGGATATCAAGGGTGATTAGCTTATGGTCGGATCGGACCAACAAGGAGTTGACTTCAGCTGTGGAACACAGGTCACTCATGTTGGTAATCACTAGGTCTAGGATATTATTGCCCCTACTGGGGATATGGATAAGTTGATCCAGGACATTGGAGTTTATGAATTCCAGAAAGCGTTGAGCTAAGGAGTTGGTACACAAATAGTTTTCCCAGTTAATGGTGGGGTAGTTGAAGTCGCCCACTATTCGGGTGTTTGGTTCAACCCTAATATTTTCCAGTGGGAATCCTGGGGCATGGTGGGGGATCTGTAGCAAGCTACAATTTGGATTGCAGTTTTGCCCAGAGTTAGTTGCACTTGGATAACCTTGGCTGCATTATGCTGAGCAACTAGCCTGGAGGTGTGGATATCCTTAATGAATATGGACACACCTCTGCCTTTGGTGTTTCGGTCCAGGTTACATGGCCGAAAAGTGTGGTATGAGTTATAGCCTGGTAGTGCAGGGGTGCACTCTAGAGCCTTGAACCAGGTCTCAGTCACTGCACAGATATCAATGTTCTCCATTTTAAGGAGTGCCTTGAGTGAGTGCATTTTGAGATATAGACTTCTAGCACTGTGTAGCATTACCCTCAATTTTTGCTTGCCTGTTCCTGTTACGGTGGTGAATTTGTTATTTGAACCTTGCCTAAAAAAGGCACTATAGGGGCAGTAAGAGCCTTAATATCTGGAAACCCAGGGGCGACAGGTGCAGGCCATCTGTGGCAAAGCATCATGGTCTGTTGACCATGTCTTCCCAAGCAAACAGATACTGTATCTCCTTAGAATAACACCATAAGCTTAGCCAAATGTTGAAGTCAATCATTTTGTCCTTGTACAGCAGTATCATTCGGGGTGATGGCAGAATGCTACTCAGGGCTAGGGTCATACCTGCCTGGGCTACAAGATCGGAGAGCTCTTCCATGTCTCTCTTCATGCAGTTCAGGGAGGTACGTCTCAGGTCCTTCACAACAACATGGATAATGACAGAATCATATTTGTACTTGTTGTGGAGTGACCTGAGTGCGTGGCTTATGTGGCGGATCTTGGCACCTGACAGGCAGCTGACAGTAACCTTCTCCTTGTTTAGCTTGGTGAGTGGGACATCAGTGTGCCTGACTACAGAGTCACCTATGACTAGTGTGTTAGGTACATTGTTTTGCCTTATTGGCTGTGGTTGAGTGCACCAGTCTGTGGGCTGTCTCTCATTTGGGTTGTGTTGGGGGATGGAGGTTGCTTACGTTTCTGCTTTGGAGGTCTCTGTTGCTTAGATAGATTATTATTGAGCCTCCGCAAATGTTTTTGTGTTACTATGTGTGGATTTTTGTGGTGTAGATTGAGACTATGTGAGGAGTGTGGTGTAGTGCAAATGTTTACCTTCTCCTCATGACTGTCAAGTTCAGTCTTGGTTGGAGAGAGCTTTACCTCCAGTTTGGCTAGATAAGTGCATCTCTCATAGGTTGTAGTGTTGGGTGGTAGGAGGAGAGGGTTGTCTGTGTACATGAGCCAATTTCTACATTGCCTCAAGATGCCCAGATTCATCAGATAGACAGGAGAGAACACTAGGAGCTGACCCTTGGACATGCCTGAATAAAAAACAATTTTCCTCTAGATAAGTGAGGAATGTGAGTACAAGAGCTATTTTTCTCTAAGCAAGTGGGAAAACTAAGTACAAAAAATGTTTTCCTCTAGGTAATTAGAGTGCTATAGTAATTAGTAGCTTATTTTAGTGCTTACAAGTTCTGAACAAGTGCTGAGCATGAATAAGCAAATTTAAGAATCTGTATCTGCACTAGACGAGTTACAGGACAGAAACAAGTGCAAATGCAGGCTTTCAAATCAGAAAGTTGAGAGACATGAAAGAGATTTCACAAACGGCCAGTAACTACAATTTCTGGGCCAGAACCACTCCTTATGTGGTAGACAGGTTACCTAGTGCTTACACTCCCACTGATAAGCTAGAAGGCTTCCCTCCAACACAGAAAGGCTTGGGGGGCACAGAAGCTTACACACAGTCCTGGATACAGCAAATCCGTAACTGGAACACTAGTTACAGGAAAGGTAGGAAACAGGCTTACAGTTTGTTTTACAGAAAAGTAGAAAAACAGTAGTAAAAAAAGATTCACATGCAGTGCAAGCTAGCACACAAGTATGTAGCAATATTAGACCAAAAAGTTAAAAAAATGCAATTAAATTAAAAAGGACTAAAAGCAAAGGCAGAAAGAGTTTATTAGGTAGAATGTGGTAATGAAATGGGACTGGTGGAGTGTCCTAGATCAAATCTACAGTGGGGTGGGCAACTGCAAAAGCCACCAAAATTTAAACTACAAACCAAAAATAGGGTGGGTGGGGGAAACAGTTTAAACCGAGATCTAAGCAACAACTAACTACAAACTCTAAAACCAAAAAAATATACTCAGCTCTGTATATTTGCAGATCAGTCTCTCAAAACAGGGAGACAACAGTTTCAACAGAGATCTAAGCAACAATTAACAATGACTCCGATAATCTTGTAAACATCAGAGCAATGGGTAACACTGTTTGCTAAACCAGGAACTTTGTAACAGCATGATGAGGAGATTGAAATGAAACAGTGTAAATCAATCCAAAGAAAACTTCAGATCTCAAACTCCACTTGAAGTGTGGTAAACAAAAGGAAAATGTGTGGAGATCTCAGGGTAGACGAGCAGATATGACCAAGAGTTAAATCTGACACATGAAGCAATTGCCTCATGTACACAGACAACCCTCTCCTCCTACCACCCAACACTACAACTTGTGAGAGATGCACTTCTACTGCCAAACTGGAAGCAAAGCTCTCTTCACCCAAGACTGGACTAGACAGTCAAGAGGAGAAGGTAAACACTTGCACCACACCACACTCATCACATACTCCCTCAGAACCTACACCACCAAAACACACACAGAAACACAAAACACACACCTACATTCGCGGAGGCTCTCAAAAACCTGCCCAAGCATCAGGGACCTCCAAAGCAGAAATGCAAGCAAACACCACCCCCCCAACACAACCCAAACGACACATAGCCCACAAACACAGTGTGCTACTCAACCACAGCCCATAAGGCATAACAACATATCCAACACTCTAGTCATAGGTGACTCTATAGTCAGGCACACTGATGTTCCACTCATCAGGCTAAACAAGGAGAAAGTTACTGTCAGCTGCCTGTCAGGTGCCAGGATCTACCACATAACGCACACACTCAAGTCACTCCACAATAAGTACAAATATGATACTGTCAATGTCCATGTTGGTGTGAATTACCTGAGACGTACCTCTCTGGACTACATGAAGAGAGACATGGAGGAGCCCTCCAATCTTGTAGCCCAGGCAGGTATGACCCTGGCCCTGAGTAGCATCCTGCCATCACCCAGAATGATGTCACAGTACAAGGACAAAATGACTGACTTCAACAATTGGCTAAGCTTCTGGTGGCATTCTAAGAGGATCCAGTATTTGTCTGCCTGGGACAACATGATCGACAGACCACGATGCTTTGCCAGAGATGGCTTGCACCTGTTGCCCTTGGGATTCCAGATACTGGCTAAGGCTCTTGCCACTCCTATAGTGCCTTTTTTAGGCAAGGTTCAAATGACAAATTCACCACCGTAACATGTACAAGCAAGCAGAATCTGAGGGTAATGCTACTCAATGCTAGAAGTCTAAACCTCAAAATGCACTCACTCGAGGCACTCCTTAAAATGGAGAACATCGACATCTGTGCAGTGACAGAGAACTGGTTCAAAGCTCCAGAGAGCACCCCTGGATTACCAGGCTATAATTCATACCACACCTTTCGGCCACCTAACCCGAAACCATCATTAAGGATAGCCATACCTCCAGGCTAGTTGCACAGCATAATGCATCCGAGATTATCCAAGTGCAACTAACTCTTTGCAAGACTGCAATCCAAATTGTAGCTTGCTACAGACCCCCCCCACCATGCCCTAGGATTCCCACTCCTCATTTCTTGATACACTGGAAAGTATTAGGGTACAACCCAACACCCTAATAATGGGCAATTTCAACTACCCCACCATTAACTGGGAAAACTACTCATGTACCAACTCTTTTGCTCAACGTTTTCTGGAATTCATAAATTCCAACGCCTTGGATCAATTTATTCACACCCCCACCAGGGGCAGCAATATCCTAGACCTGGTCATTACCAACATGGGCAACCGGTGTTCCACACCAGAGGTCACTTCCTCGTTGGTCAGATCCGACCACAAGCTAATCACCCTAGGCATCCACATCCACCCCCACCCCCCAATTAGGGAAACCACCATAAAAAATTTCTCCAAAGCCAACTTCACACTTCTTAAGACAGAAGTGGCAAACTTCATGATACCCATGCAGATGGACAATAGAGGTACGACTGCTGAATCCTACACAAATGCACTTTATAAGCACTAACACGAGTGCATGGATCATGCTATCCCTAATAGAACCAAGATGCTATCCTCCAAAAAAAGGAAGCCAATCTGGTGGTCCTCTGCCATAAACAAACTCTACAACAGAAGAAAGAAACTGTTGCAAAAAAAAAGAGTAAAATCCCAATGACTGGAGGAACTCCCTGGTCAACCTCAGTAAGAAGCTGAGATCCCTCATAAAATCCTCCAAAGCTAGTTACGAAAACAAAATTGCCACCGACTCTATAGACAACCACAAAGCATTCTATAGCTATGTCAAGAATCTCAATGGCAACACTCAGATCTGTTCTGAGTTACAGCACAATGTCACTAAATATACAGAACCAACTGATATTGCCAATATCCTGGCAGATAGGTTCAGTGCTAACTTTACCCCCCTCTCACCCTCTAGAGGGCCCCATCTCTATACTGGAAGAATGCAAAGTTCCTGTAATCACGGCTGCACAGGTAAAAAAAACACTCTCCAAAGCCAAAAACACAGCATCCATGGGACCTGACAATATCCCAAGCTGCGTTCTACATGAACTACAGAATGAATTGGCACCCTACCAAAGTACCATTGTTCAGTCATAGCCTCACCTCAGGCTTTGTACCCACTGAATGGCGCACCACGACGGTTATCCCACTCTACAAAGGGGGAGCCACGACGGACCCCGGGAACTACCGCCCCATTAGCCTGACGGGCGTGGTCTGCAAGGCCATGGAACGTATCATCATTGAACTTATAAACAAAGACATTGGTAATCTCCAAACTCTGGACCCTACCCAGTTCGGATTTGTAAAAGGCAGATCATGTCTCCTAAACCTGACTTGACTTCTTTGAAGCAGTCACCAAAGCCACAGATGAGGGTAAGGTGGTTCACACAGCTTATCTAGATCTCGCCAAGGCTTTTGATACCATCCCTCACTCTGGAATTATAGATAAGCTCACTAAACTAGGTATAAATCCCTATGTCACAAAATGGGTTGCCAACTGGCTCACGGACAGAACCCACACTGTGAAAGTAGCAGATCCAAATCCAACTTCAGACCAGTGACAAGTGGAGTACCACAGGGTTCAGTCCTGGGTCTTCTCCTGTTTGGAATCTACTTCTCTGAAGTACAGGCTAACACAGAAGGTCTTTGGCTAACAGTTTGCAGATGACTGCAAACTAGGAGCCATAATCGAAACTCCTAACAATGTCGACATACTACAAAAGGGCCTCACTGAGATAGATGCCTGGTGTCAAAGCCATGGCCTGAAGCTCAATGGCAAAAAGTGTATTGTCATACCCTTTGGTAAAACCTCTGTACCCGTGAACTACCACATAGCTGGTAGTCTACTTAAACACCGAAAATGTGATGAGACCTTGGGACACAGGTGGACAGTGGTCTCTCCTTTGATAATCACATCGCCACAATGGTCAGGAAATCCTTCTACGTGGCTCACTTCATCACAAAAGGTTTCTCATCCAAAAAAAAAAAAAAAAAAAAAAGAGGTCATTGTTTCCCTCTACTCATCACTCATTAGACCCATTATAGAGTACAATGCCCCTTTTGGTATGTACCTCACAAGACATCTACAACAACTGGAAAGGCCACAGAAATACCTCACAAAGTGGATTACTGGCCTCAAACAGATGCCCTACACAGACAGTCTCAAAAACTCCAGCTTTACTCAGTCGCATATCACCTACTCAGAGGCGATCTCTGCCTAACATACAAAGCTATATCAAACCCAGAGCTGTTGGACATGCTCCACTTAAAGAAATCCCAATCCCTCCAAGCTACACGCTATATGGACCTAAACCTTGTCACCACAATAAACAGAACATGCTGGAGGGATAGATTCCTGTCCCAGAGACTTCCCATACTCTGGAACACTACCTATGTCAAACAGAGCTCCTCATTAGCACTCTTCAAGAAAAATCTTGATGATTGGATGGGAGATGGAAAATTCACCCCGGGGATCACTTCTGTGGCACTGCTCAACAGGGGCACAGGAAAATAATTTTCTTGGGTGGCGAAAGCCAAGGTACATTTTTGGCTAGGCTTATATAGGCCCTAGGGCCAATAGCCTAGTACCTACCTATGAACCTATGAATAAGAATGACCAAAGGACTGCAACTCAAATACTACAGAACCAGAGGTAACTGGCCATTAGAAAGGAACTGGTTCTAAGAATGGTACAAATTAGAAAATATTTACTGCATACCAACTTGTGATTTCCTAGTAGCAGGATTCTGTTCCTCCAATAACTGCTGCACATCCTAAAATAAAAAGTTGCCTAAAAGTCTCATAAAAAGTAACACCAAGGAAGTTTATACTAGCCATCCTTCAATTTCTCTAATAACCCCTGTACTCCTTTAAGTCCATCACTTGGGGAATAGTATGATCATTGCCCTTGGCCAAATATGAAAGAAAAAGGAACCACTGAAGTCTGGGCCAAAAGGGACTCGCCACAATTACCTTTACGGAGTCCTTCTGAATTCCTTGGAAGAACCCTGTTATTTAGAGAAAATGGTGAAAAAGTCAATAGGAGCATTCCTATCTGCGAATAAAAAAGTGCAGTTCAGCACAAGCTGAAAGACTTAGCTCGTCAGTTGGGTCTGGAGCTGCTTCGCAGGCTCTGGCTTCCGACGACCATTCTCAAGCTGTCAAAGGCGTGTCAGGAATCTCTCATCATCAGGAGATAGTACAGTTGTGTACACTTGCCATAAATGTAAATGTTCAAGTGTGTTCACTTTTGCAGTCCTGATTTGTGGGATTCCCTGCCGTGAAAGCCCTTGGCCAGCCCGACTACCAGAAAAAAAAATCTCCCTCCTTCAAGAGCTGGTGGACATCCTGACAGACATTAGCATGCTCGAGGATATAGGGAACCAGCCAATGTCCTACTTTCATTTTTTTTCTTGCTCACCTGAAGGCAGGAGCTCTCCATGATGCATCCTAAAGTAAAGGACCCAAGACAGAGAATCTAAGCAAGGGAAGGGGAGGTCCCCCTTGGCTTGAGAAGTTTGTATTAGACTACTCTGTAAGCTAAAGGGGAAGGAGGAAGGGAAACAAGACTGCAACACTGAATACACCTGAACATCTACATTTATGGTAAGTGTACACAACTGAACTACGTTATCCAGGTTTCATTATTGCATTTCTGATTTGTGGGAAGATTCCCAAAGCTGAAAAGGAGGGTGGAAGGTAGATTAGGGAGAAGACAGGATGACCTGCAAAATGGCAGTGGTGAATCCTGCTCTGGACCTGGAAAAGGCTGATAAATGGTAGTGTTTGGTGAAAGTATGCACAGACGACCAGGAAGCAGCTTCCAGAATGTCCCTGGTAAGGACTCCTTTTAAAAAGGTAGTAGAGTTAAGCAGTAGACCAAGTCTTGACAACTTCAGGTGGCTTCTTACCATGATAGCTGTAACAAAATGAAATACAGTGAGAGATCCATTTAGAGATACCCTGTTTGCAAACTGGTTTTCCTTCAGAGCTGGTAGCAAAGGCCACAAAGAGCTGGTCTGATTTTCTTAAAAGTTTTAGTTGTCACAGTAGTAATAGAGCTGCCTATGAATATCCAAGGAATGAAGGATTCTTTCTCCCTTGTTCAGAAGATTAGGAAAGAAGGTAGGCGGGTGTATGGCTTGATTCAAGAATGCATCTGTCACCACCTTGGGCATAAAGTAAGCGTTAGTCCTGAGGGAGACTGGATGGAAGATTAGGAAGGTTTCCACTGCCATGACAGCCTGTGGCTCAGAGACACTTCTAGCAGAAGTGATAGTCAGCAAAAGGGCAGTTTTCCAAGTTAGAAACTAAGTAAGCAGAAGCCGCTGGTTTGAAAGGAGGCAGGGCCAGTTTTTCCAGAACAAAACTGATGTCTCATGGAGGGATCAGTTGTCTCCTGGGAGGCCTGATGTGAATCACTTGCCTAAGAAATTGTCTGAGAAGGGGATGTGAAAAGACAAGAGGAGGAACAGAGATATGGGCCGAAATGGCATAGGCATGAATTTTAATGGAGGAAAAGGATAGGCCCTTGTGAAGAAGATTAGCCAGGTAATCTACGATGATGGAGATCTTGGCTAAGAGAGGACTGTGGCCCTGTTGTTGACACCAAACAGAAAACTTTTTCCACTTAGCCGAGTAAGATTTACCTCTAAGGACGTCTTGAACCTGCTTGCTCAGGGCAGGTTAGGTCCAGGATGTTGAGGAATTATCCAGGCTGAGAGTTTGAGTGTCTGCAGGCTGGGATGCACTATCTTTGCTTGTCCTGAGTCAGAAGGTCCACTCTGAGGTAACTGCCATGGATTCTCGCTGGTTAGGTTGAGTAGCAGAGAATATCAGTGTTGCCTGGGCCAGTCTGGGGCTATCAGTATTGCCCTTGGCCCCTCTTCCCTTATTTTTGGAAGCACCAGAGAAAGTAAAGGTAAAAGGTGTTATGAACAGATGAAAAGGTGAGTCCAAGGGAAAGAAAAGATATCCGTCATCCAGGCTGAGACCAGGTTGCTCCTGGAGCAGAATCTTCTCAGTTGAGCATTTTCCTTGGTGGTGAAGTGGTCTATCTGGGAGACTCCCCATTGTTTGACTATGCTGACTAACACTTCCCGATGCAGAAGCCATTCGTGGGGGTCAAGATTTCTGCTAAGGTGATCCGCTAGAATGTTTTGAGCACCTGGAAGGTATTGTGCCAAAAGGTAACTCCAGAGAGTAAGTGGCCTCCTAGACCTGCATTGCTATGTGACAGAGAGGGTAGGAGTGGGTGACCCTCTGCTTGCTTATGTACTACATGACTGTGGTGGTGTCTGTTTTTACTAATAGGAACGCTGGCTTCCATTTTTCTCTGAATACTACCAGGACTTTTTGAACTGCCATAAGCTCTTTCAAGTTTATGTTCATAGGTTGGTACTAGGCTATCGGCCCTAGGGCCTATACAAGCCTAGCCATAACAATTCCCTGGATATTTCTTCCCACAACATTTACTTCTCTGGACCCCTGTCTAGCAGGGCGACTGACATGATCTCCGGGGTGAATTTCCTATCTCCCATCCAGTCATCAAGGTTCCTTTTGAAGAGGGCCAATGAGGCGCTCTGCTTGACATGTATGGGCAGTCTATTCCAGAGTATGTGGAGTCTTCTGGGTCAGGAACCTATCCCTCCAGCAAGTTTTGTTCATTGTGATGACAAGGTGTTGTCTCTGAACTGATTTCCTTGTGTTTCAAAGGAGATCCCCAGGCAGTCTCAGAGGCATCTTTGGTGAGGGCTTGCTCTTGAGGAGTGAACCTGAAAGGAAGGCCTTGGTTGTGAGCACAAGCTTGTTCCCACCATGCAGATTCCTCCTTGAGACAATGGATAAGCTGTATCTTGGTTGAAAGGGGCTGTGTGTCCTGATACCACACATTTCTGAGGTACCACTGGAGCATCCTCGTGTGCAGCCTGACCAGGAGGACCATGAGGATGCAAGATGCCATGTAGCCCAGTGCTCTGAGGAATTCCCTGGCTGCGAAACATTGTCTCTGTATGATCTTTTGGAAGTACTGAGTCAGGAAAGAGACCTTATTTGGAGATAACATATCCTTTTGAAGGGATGAGTCCAGAAGAGCCCCCAGGAAAAAAAATCTTGGTGGAGAGTACTGTGTTTGACTTGTGTTGATTTATGGTGAAGTCCAGGGAGGTCAAGAAATTCTAGGTAAACACCAGATCTGAGTGGAGTTTTGACAGACTCATGGCTTGCATCATACAATCGTCCAAGTAGGGGTAGATTTGGACCACTCTGTTCCTGCAAAAGGCAATTAGAGGGGCTAAGCACTTTGTGAAGACCCTGGGATAGGCAAACAAGCCAAAGAAGAGTGCAGAAAATTGACAGTGACTGGCACCTGCTCTGAAGTGCAAAGAGCTTCTGTGTGATTCCTCTACGGGAAAGTGCAAGTAGGCATCTTCTAGATCCACAGGGTGACCATGAAGGCCTGAGGAGCTATCATGGGTAAAAGCTTATGAAGAGTTAACATTTTGAATTTTATGACCAGCAGGAACTGATTGAGGGTAAACAGCTTTCCTTTATGGGAACCAGAAATAGCCTAGAGTAGAAACCCTTTCCTTTTTGCTTTTCTGGAACTGGTTCCACTAAGCCCTGGGAGCACAAATTCTGAATTTGGTAAATGGCATCTGCCCTTAGGTTATTCAGACATTCCCTCAAGCCGGAGTGCTTTAGTGGCTCTTTGAAAGAGAGTCTACAGCCAACTGAAATAATGCTTAGAACCCACCTGTCTGAGGTGATGACAGACCAATTTTCCTTGAACAGGGATAGTCTTCCTGCTAGTCTTGTGGGGGAGGGGGTTCAGAGACTGGGATGGATGGGTCATTGTTGCTCTCTGCCAGGGGCCTGTGGCCTAGAACTCCCTTGCCTAGGAAGTGTCTGAGGTCCACTGCCTGAGCCTTGGTAGTCGTTACCTTTGTGTCCTTTCCCTACGGGGCTTTCTCTGCTTGTTTTTGGATTGTGAAGGAAAGGACCAATGTTTAGTGGGGGTAGTTCCTGCTAAATCTAAAAGGCTGTACCTGAAGGAAATCTAACAGTTTGCATGGATTTAACTTTGTCTTCCATCTTTTTAAGTACCACCTTGGTTATGAGCCCAAAGAGGAAATCTTTAACCAGTGGGGCATACAAAAGATTTGAACGGACATGCTCAGGGAGGGATTTGTCCCTTAAACTGCATGTCTTCTAAGAACAGAACCAGTGGCTGCAGCCCAGATGGAAGCTTCCACATCATCATAGTTACAGTATAAGGAATGCCTAGCAACTTGAGAGCTGGAATGACAAAGGTCCATTAATTCTTTGGAAAGGTTCTTGTCCTCAATGGTTGCAATTTTTTTCTTCAACTGATCCAGAATGGTCTGCTGGTATTTTATCATGTTGAACTGAGTTAAGGGCCCTCATAGCTAAGGTGGCACAGGTGTAAATTTTTTTGCCAAATCTGGAGTCCTACTCTCTTTACCCATTGGCAGAGGGTTTCTGGAGGAACTGGCTTTAGCTCCATTGGATACTGAAGTCACAAACCTTGGATCAGTAGAGGAGTTCTTAGAGATGTTTATGAGAGTCCAGTACCCTAATAAAACCGGTCTGGTTTTTGAGGAGCAAGAGAAGGGAATCAGAATTTGAAGGAGAATCTAAGAAAACATACTCTACCACCTCAAACTGGAGGGATGGGAAGAGGCTCGTGTTCTGTCAAGTTAAGGAATTCCCTAATCTACTTTCTGGATTGCGGATAATCCTGGACTTCCCACAGGAAATGCTCCCTCATGGCATGAAGGGTTTCCCCAAAAGTAATGTCCTTGGGGGTGGACGTAGGGGGAGTGAAAGCCAGATTTTCTTCAGAATCTGACTCCTCAAAGTAAGTCAGTTGGTGTCCTTCATTAAAAGCAGACTCCTCCTGGTCAGAATCCACAGCAGATTCAAAAGGGTCAGAAAGGTCTTCTGGTGTAGGGCCCCTTTTCCCAGGGGAAGACTCAACAGAGAGTTGTCTGGTTCTGATCAGTGAAATTAAGTCTTCAGCTAACCTAACAAAATCCTGTGTGTGGGAGTCAGTAGGCCTAGACATAGGCCCAGAGGAAGTTTACTGCTTTGGGGTAGCTGTTAGTTTGGGCCTTAGTACATCCACAATTCTGATGCCAGTCTTTTGAGAAGAATATGCAGTTAGTGCTGGCTAACGCCGCAAGGAAACATCACTAGTTAAAGTGTGTTCATTGGAAGCCAAGGCCTGCTGAGTGGTCCTGCAACTGACCATATTAACAAGTCCTGAGGCCTGTGCAGATGTTAAGGGACCCAACAGCACAAACAGGCCTCAATAGAAGCCTGCATGACCACCTCAGTTGTGGAAGGGGGCTGCGAAAGCATCTCATCTTCTTCATTGATTACGAGCCTTGGAGGACTAGCTGATGGAGATTGTTGTCCGTGGCCGTAAGCATGGATGATTTTTCTTTATCCCTTTTGCTCTTAGGGAGCTCAACATTGGAACAACTGGCGGATGCCATCAGATGCTGAGAAACAGATGCAACACTTAGATGCCTGGCTAAGATCTCGGCCCTACGCCTAATAGTCCTAGAGTTGAAATGGGAACAGAAACGGCATTTAGATATGTTGGGATCTGGGCCTAAACAGGTGACACAAAAAGAATGGAAGTCTTTATATGGAATATGAATACCACTATGGAGACAATTAACTTTATCTGACATGACTCAAACAAAGCAAAAAGGATTCCCCAATGGGGTACTTATTCAGACGAATTCTCTCTTGTGAGGACTGACTGATGCACTATAACACTGCTTTGGGCTCTGATGGTAAGAAAAGACTGAAATCATGACATCACCTGGCTCCCTATATACTGTAGCATACTGAAGTCTGTTGTGGTGCCCACCATCTCTTGGAAGAGGGAGATATTTTTCTGTAGTAATAAGGCCAAGTCGAGGGCTTTCAATGCAAAAGTGAAACATGAAGAACATTTCCTTGGTTCCCTTTTCCCAAGATTTCGCTGTCTTGTTGCGTCCTTGCCATAGCGTGGACATTGCCTTCCGGTCCAAGCCTAACGCCTCGCATAAAAAGGCTGCATCCAGACTGCCCTAACCAAGTCCTACTGGCTACCCCTCCCAAACTCAAGTCTGTCAACAGGTCCTACTTAGGATGGCTCTGGATTTGATCACAGTAGTCAGATCCAGATGCCTCACTCTCCCAGGTTCTACTCCTGAATCGTCTCAGGGTAAAAGGAAAAGGGCCGACATCTTCCAGGAATCTAATTCTTTTGACTCTGAAGATAATGATGAATCCACCTTTAGGGAAGGAGGTTTTACCTATGGCTTCCTACTGGGATTCAGATTCTGATGAAAACCTTGCATCAGCCTCCCCCCTCAAGGACATTTCCTTTGGGGAGACACTATATGCCCTGAGGGAGCACTTTAAATGGGAAGCACAGGACTATCCACAATCCAGAAAGAAGGTTACGGAATTTATAAACTTCCCTGAACATAAACCTCTTGCCGTTCCTCCAGTCTTAGATTAGGGAAGATGTTTTTCTGGGTTCTTTCTACAGCCAGATTCCCTTCCCCTTGTCTCAAAAAACCGGATAAGATTTTACACATTTCTGGATTCCCACAGACAACTTTTCAAGAACCCTGTAGCAGACCCTGAAGTGGTGACTCAGGGTCCTACGGGAGCTAAAAAGCTAGCACTTCCAAAAATCCCCTGTCAACTGACAAAGAAAGCACAGTCTTAGACATGTTCAGAAAGAAGATCTACATCTTTGCTACCCTGGTCATGAGGGTTCTGAATTGCCAGTTTCATATGATGAAGTATCAGGAAAACATTTTAGATCAGATGAAGCAAAAACTGGAGGGGATTGAAAATAACGCTCTCTCCAAGGAAATGCTACACTTGAGCAATTCTTACTCCCAAGTAGCTAAGCACACTTCGCACTGGGGCTATGATGCTCTTGAAGCTTCTACCAAGGCAGTAGCTAAAGGATCTGTCATTAGAAGACATGCCTGAATTAGGGAACAGTCCTCCCAGAACATGTAAAATCCAGTTGCTTGGATGCTCCTTTGGACAAAGATTTCCTTTTTGCACCCAAGCCTGAAGCTGTGCATAAGATGGAGGATAAGGCCAGGTCCTTGCAAACTGTCAAAAACTTTCTTCAGGTTCAGCCTCCTTGAATCAGCCACAGTTACCCTTCCAAACACTGGCCCTTTCTGGCCTCCCAGCCTAAACCTAGGCATAGGAGACCTCAAGGAGAAATGAATCAAAGGCAGCAACAGAGACAGTGGCAAGCAGATTCCAACAGACATGTAGGATCCCACCAACAGAGACCCAAGCAGGGAGCAATGACTCTTCAATGAGACTCCCTTTCCCACTCCCCTCAAGTTCCACCCCTTCCTCCCTCCTTACCGCCTCTCAGACTAGGAGAGTGGCTGTCGTTATTACAGAACTGGACTCTTATTTCCAGGGATCAGTGGGTACTGAAAAATCACACAAAGATGTTATCAACTACATTTCAAGCAGCCTTTAATTTGTTCAAGTTTCCCAGATATTCCACCAAACCAACAATCATGCCTAAGGCAAATACAGCCCCTGTGCACCCAAGGTTCTGTGAAACCAGTACCAAACATACTACAGAGGAAGAGATTTCACTCGATACTTTTGCTTTCCCTCAGAAAAGAGGGTACCTGGAGGCCTACTCTGGTCCTGGTCAAGGCTCAACAGATTCTTACAGGTACCAAAATTCATAATAACTGTTCAAAAATTGTTGTCCATGACCTTACTCAATGCTTACACGGTAACCTTAGACGTAAAGGCCACATACCTTCACATCCCCACAGAAAATTCTCACAGGAGATTCTTATGTTTCAAAGCAAAGCAAAGTAGGTGTGAGGCATCATCAATTCTGTACTCTGCCCTTTGGCTTGTCTATTGCACCCAGGGTTTTCACAGAACGCCTAGGCTAGTGATAGCCTTCTGCAGGTCCAAGGGCATTCAGATTTACCCCTACTTAAAATGACTGCCTCATTCAAGCAAAAAATATAGAGAAACTCAAATCACATCAGTTTTACACCCAAGAAATCCTAGCTTCACTGGGGTTCACCATTAATACCCAAAAGTTTCAGACCATTTCCACAAACAGGATTGTGTTTCTGCGGGCTTAGCTGGACTTCCCACTTCAAAAAGCCTTTCGTCCTCCAGACAAGGTTAGCTCTCTAGCTCTGTACTTCCAAAAGCTCCTTCTAAGGAACTAATTCACAGCCAGAATGTTCCTCAGAGCTTTGGGTTATATGGCCTCTTGCATCCTCATGATCCCCCTGGCCAGACTACATATGAGGAAGCTGCAATGGTACCTCAGAAATATGTAGTGCCACCATTATCAATTCCACTTCTCCCCATCTCAGAAAGGAGTATGCATGGTGGGCCCATGCATGCTGTCTCAACCTGGGCCATCCTCTTCAGGTTTATCCCTCAAGACCAATCTCTGACCACAGATGCCTTGTAAATGGCCTGGGGTGGACTCTACAACAACTTACACACTCAGGCCAGATGGGGCTCCCAGTTCAACAGCAAACACATCAACCTAAAAGAACTGATAGCAGTCCAAAAAGGTCTGATTGCCTTCAAAGACTAATGGAATACAGGAGTACTCCTAGTAAAGACAAACAGTACAGTGGTTACACTGTATATAAGTAAGGGGGGGGCTCACCCTTTCCCTCTGTCACCTAGCCATGGACCTTCATGAGTCTGCAAACTCCCTATATCCGCACCTCATGTCACAGTACCTACCAGAAGCCAATCAACTGGTGGATCACCTAAATAGGAGCATGTTAGACCTTCATGAGTAGCAAAATACAGTTGTGTACACTTATCATAAATATAGATGTTGGAGTGTATTCACTGTTGCAGCCATCACATTTGGGTTACCTGCATGCAGTAGCCCTCAGTCTGCCTGATTATCAAAGTCTTGGGTCCTGCGTCGGTTGCTGTCTCGTCTTCCGTGATGGCAGGTAGTCAGGGGTATAATGCATGCAGCTGATGCCATTACATCAGTTTTTCTTGCCCCAGATGTCAGGTGCCCCCCTTAATGGGAAGCAATTATATATATATATATATATATATATATATATATATATATATATATATATATATACATACACACACACACACACACACACGGTTATACCTCCAACAAAAAAGCAAATATACCAGAAAGCTTTTAAGTATAGTAAAGGAGAATAGAGGTACAGCCAAAAGAAGTCAGGGGGCTGGAGGGAGGGTAACCAGGATTGCAACAGTGAATACACTTGAACATCTACATTTATGGTAAGTGTACACAACTGTACTATGTTCTTCATGTTTTACTGTTGCAGTCATCATCACATTTGTGTAGATTCCCAAAGCTAAGGATGGCAGGAGGAATTTAGGTAGCATTAGGACCAGAACAGCGGCTCCGGACCCATCCAAGGTAGAGACATCCACAGGTTCCACAGCTGAAGCATCTTGCGGCATACCGGACTCCAAATGGGTCTCAGTAGAGGCCTGCGAATCTGCAGTAGTGGGTATCAGGGGCTGCGAAAGCGCCTCACTGAGTACCGGTGAACTGGTGACTAGCTTAGAAGAAACGTCGTCGGCAGCTTTGGACCTAGGCGACCCGTGTCTGTCTTTATCTTTGCGTTTTTTCGGAATGTCGGGTGGCTTAACGATCACATATCTGGATAATTGAACAGAGTACCAAAATATTTAGAAGCGAAAATGTACAGACGATGAACAGTTTGTGGTTTAAATAAGGCACAAAACAGACAGCGAGGTACGTTGTGGTCGGAGCCTAGGCAAGGAATACACTACAAATAAAAATCTTTATGCGGTATTTGCTTTCCACAAGAAATATAATTATTGACTGCAAGACTGCAGTGGCAAAGCCACCTCTGGATTTAGAGAAAATTGGCAAATGGTAATGCTTGGTGAAAGTATGTACAGAACTCCAGGTAGCAGCTTCTAGGATGTCTCTGGTAGGGACACCTCTGAGCTGTAGAGGTAGATGCAGCCCTGGTTGAATGGGGTCTAATCCCCTGTAGGATGGGTTTTCCATGGTGCTTATAGCAGAAAAGAATGCAACAGCCTATCCATTTAGAAATGGTTTGCTTTGAAATAGCCTTCCCCTCTGCCCCTGCAGCAAATGCCACCAGCAGTTCAGATTTCCTTTGAGGTTTAGTCCTGTCCAAGTAAAATCTAAGCTGTCTGTGCACATCTAAGTAGTGCAGTATTCGTACCCCTTTGTTCTGTGGATTAGAAAAGAAGTTTGGCAAATGAATGGACTGATTAAGAGCCACACTGGATACCACCTTGGGCATGAAAGAGAGATTGGTCCTGAGGGACACTCTGTCTGCATGAAAGATGATGAAAGGCTCCACTGCCATAAGGGCCTGTAATTCAGATACCCTTCTTGCTGAAATGATTGCTAAAAGGGAAGCTGTTTTCCAAGAAAGGAATTTTAACTCTGCAGTTGCAGCTGGCTCAAAAGGAGGAAGAGTGAGTTTTTCCAATACAAATTAAGGTCCCAGGCTGGAGTTAAGGCTCTCCTGGGTGGTCTTAAGTTTCTGGCCCCTCTGAGGAACTGCTTGAGCAGTAGGTGAGAAAAGAGGGGTGGTTCTGTGTTGTAATGAGCTGAAATGGCTGAGGCATGAATTTTGGAGGAAAAGGAAAGGCCCTTGTGAAGCATCACAGTTAAATATTGAAGAATCTGAGGTAAATTGGGTGCTGCTGTGGCCATTCCTTCAGTTTGGTTCCAGGCACAGAATCTTTTTCCATTTTTTAGCATAAGATTTTCTAGTACTAGGCCTCCTTGCCTCCAAAAATTAGATCCAACACTTGTTTACTGAGGAATGGTAATGGAGAGATTAGGTAATTAGCCAGGCTGTCAGGGTTTGAAGCTGAGGATGCAGAATCCGTCTCTCCTGCTGAGACAGCAGGGTATGGGTCTGAGGTAGGTGCCATGGGGCCAGCTGTGAGAGACTGCGCAAAAGGGGGTACACCAGTGTTGGTGTGGCCAGTCTGGTGCAATCAGTGTCATCCTTGGTTTGTCCTGTTTGATCTTTAGTATACTTTGGAGAGGAGAGGCAGAGGAGGCAAGGCATAAACTGATGGATTTTTCCAGCTGAAGGACAGAGCATCCACTTTCCAAGTTTGTTTGTGGGGAATCCTTGTGCAGAATTTATCCAATTGGTAGTTCTGGGGGGGAGCCAAACAGGTCTATATCTGGGATTCCCCCATTTGTTGATCAACATGTTGAAAATCTTTGGTTCCAGTTTCCACTCGTGTGGGTCCATGAGATTTCTGCTTAGTTCGTCTGCCAGTGTATTTAGTTTTCCTGGCAGGAATTGAGCCTTTAGATGCACTTGGTAGCTCAAGGCTGTGTTCCACAGAGCCATGGCTAGTCTGCAGATGAAGTAAGAATGGGTATCCCCCTGCTTGTTTATGTATCACATAACAGTGGTGTTGTCCGTCTTTACCATTAATTGTCCTGGAAGAATGTGGTCCTTGAAGGCTGTCAGAGCATTCTGTACAGCTAACATTTCTTTTTGATTGATATGCAGGTGCCCTGAATGCACTTCCCTGCCAGGTGAGCCCCCCATGCATAGTCTGATGCGTCTGTTGTTAGGGTTTGGGTGGCAGGGGGTAGAGTGAATGGAAGTCCCTTCTTTTGCTGGCAGGCCTCTGCCTACCACAGGAATTCTAACTGTAGGCAAGGTATGATAGGAAATCATTGCTTCTAGATCCAGAGAATGTTGACACTATAGGCTTTATAGATGCCACCGTAGTTTCCTCATATGCAGTCTTGCATATGGAATTAGTAGAATGCATGAGGCCATGAACTCCAAGGCTTGCAGTATTTGCCTTGCAGATAGCAGGGTTTTTGTGGCCACTAGTTTGAAGTAAGTTGTCAAATGAATTTGTTTCTCTGGCGTGAGGAAAGCCATCTGGGAAGCTGTGTTCAAGCTTGCTCCCAGGAATATAATTTGTTGACAGGGTACCAGATGTGACTTCTTTTCATTTATGGTGTACCCCAGACAAGTTAACACCTTTTGTACAAATGCCAGATGATTCAGAAGTATGTCCTGGCTTTCTGCCTGAATTAGACAATCGTCCAGGTATGGGTATATTTGTATATTTCTTTGCCTGCAAAATGCAATGACTGGAGCTAGGCACTTTGTGAATACCCTGGGCACAGTAGATAAGCCAAAGGGCAGTGCAGAGAACTGATAGTGCATGCAGCCTGCTTTGAAGCGTAGGTATTTTCTGCAAGATTCCCTGATTGGGATGTGCAGGTAGGCTTCCTTTAAAACCAGTGTTGCCAACCAGGCATCTTTGCCTATCATGGGAAGCAACTGGTGAAGAGTTAGCATACTGAATTTTGGAATCACCAAAAAGGTGTTTAGGATAGACAGGTCCAGGATAGGACACCATGAGTTGTCTTTTCTGGGTACCAGGAAAAGTCTTGAGTAGAAACCTTGTCCCTTTTCCTCTTCTGGTAAATTCTGAATAGCCTTTAATCTTAAGAGAGAGAGTACTTGCTTTTCAGCCTCTGCCCATTGATTTGGGGTTAGATCTGGCCAACCGTTTGGGGTTGGTAATGTGTGAAAGTGAAATCTGTATCCTTGGGAAACTATGTTTAAAACCCATTTGTCCTGGGTAACGAGTTCCCAGTTTTTTGCTTGCAGAGCAATCTTTCCCCCTAAAGGAGCAGTCAGTTGAGAAGTGCTTGGAAGTTTTAAAGTTAAGTCATTGAGACAGCTTATCATAGGAGGGAGTCTTACTACTCTCTGATTTGGGAGTGGGAGGCCCCCAATGCTTAGTCCTGAGCATACCCTGGGACTGAAGCCTGGGTGTTCTGCTGGTTCTGGGTTTGAACTGAGAAGGCCTGGAAGAGGCAGGAAAGGACCAATTTGTTGAGTGCCAATGCCTACTAAATCTAGAAGGCTGCACTTGTAAGAAATCTTTAACAGTTTGCAAAGATTTAGCTTTTTCCTCCATCTTTTTAAGAACTTCTGCTTTGTCGCCAAACAGGCGGTCCTGATTTAAGGTAGCATCCAGCAATTTAGTTTTAACATGATCTAGCAAAGATTGCTCCTTAAGCCAAGCGTGCCTTCTAAGTACAGACCCGGTGACAGAAGCCCTGCAAGATGCCTCTAGCGAATCAAAACCACATTGCAAAGTATGTTTTCCAACCTGTTCAGCAGAATGCATTAAATCCTGTAAATCCTTATTTTCATCACAATCAGGAATCAACATCATTTTCTGTTTAAGCAATCCAATAATATGCTGCTGATACTTTAACATATGAAACTGGGAAGTTAAGGCCCTGATGGCCAAGGTTGCAGATGTGTATACCTTCTTACCCCATCTATCCAGTTCCCTGGAATCTCTATCAGAGGGGGTAGGATTTTTGGCAGTAGTAGCCTTAATGCCCTTTGGTCCCTGTGAAATGGTCTCAGGATCCACAGTAGGATTTTTAAAAAGGAACTTGTGAGAATCAGGAACCCTGTAATATCTATCAGGTTTTCTGGGAGCAGGAGGTAGAGAGTCAGGGGCCAAGCTAGATTCCGAAAAGGCATTGTCAACAATGTCCAGTACAGGAGAGACAGCTAAAGGCCTGTGTTGGGGTAGGAGTAAGAAATCTCTAAGCCTCTTTTAAGAACCAGAGTAATCCTGGCTTTCCCAGTGAAAATGCTCCCTAAGAGTATGCAAGGTTTCACCAAAAGAAAAATCCTCTGGGGAAGAAGCAGAGGGAATAGAGTCCTCTGCATCAGAATCCTCATAGGTAGATAAGGGTAAATCCTGGTCATCAGAGGAGAGAGAAATTTCAGAATCCTGGTCAGAAGTATCATAAGCAAATTCAATCCTAGGTCTCTTAGAGGGGGAAGGTTGGCTTCCCCTGATTAAAGTAATAAGGTTTTCAGCCATTCTTATTCGCTTTTTAGGCACAGAGGCCTGACCATGCAGTCTGAGCGTCAGTTTCCTAGGCATGGTTCGAGTTTGAGGCCTAGAAGAAGATGGCATCGGTTTAATATGCAAGTCAGTAGGCCTGAATACACCCTCAGAAGCCGGTGCCTGAACAGCGGCTCCGAACCCATCCAAGGTAGAGACATCCACAGGTTTCACAGCTGAAGCATCTTGTGGCATACCAGACTCCAAATGAGTCTCGGTAGAGGCCTGCAAATCTGCAGTAGTGGATATCAGGGGCTGCGAAAGCGCCTCACTGAGTACCGGCGAACTGGCAACTAGCTTAGAAGAAGCGTCGTCGGCAGCTTTGGACCTAGGCGACCTGTGTCTGTCTTTATCTTTGCGTTTTTTCGGAATGTCGGTAGTTGGATGGCTTAACGAACCCATATCTGGATAATTGAACAGAGTACCAAAATATTTAGAAGCGAAAATATACAGACGATGACAGTTTGTGGTTTAAATAAGGCACAAAACCGACAGCGAGGTACGTTGTGGTTGGGGCCTAGGCAAGGAATACAGTACGAATAAAAATCTTTATGCGGTATTTGCTTTCCACAAGAAATACAATTATTGACTTTTACTGAGATCGGTTTAGAGCAAGAAAAAGTTTCCCCAATGGGGTACTTAACTTTAGTTGAAGACTTCGGTTCTGAAACTCAAAAACGAAAATTTCAGGAGTCAGCCTACCAGCACTTGTGAACTGCTTCTGCTTTTCTGCTTTAGGCACCGCATGGCAAGAAAGACTGATGTAATGGCATCGGCTGCATGCTTTATACCCCTGACTACCTGACGTCACGGAAGATGAGTTAGCAACCGACGCAGGACCCAAGACTTTATCAGGCCGACTGAGGGCTACTGCAAGCACATAACCCAAATGTGATGACTGCAACACTGAAACAAGAAGAACATCTGTACCAGGAAGGTTTTATCAACATAGTCAAAGAATGTGGTGTGCTAGAGACAGACCTATTTACAACCAAAGAAAATGCTCACTTGAAAAAGTTCTGCTCAAGGACCAAAATAAGGTCAGTCTGGAAGATGGATGCCTTCTTCAATACCCTTGCTCCCCAGGGTGCTGATGAAGATAAGGGAAGAAGGGCCAAGGGTCATTCTAATTGTCCCAGACTGGCCACGGCAACACTGGCATCCCTAATGCTCAGTCTAAGCAAGTACGAACCATGGTTGCTGCTCCAATGAGTGGGCCTAGTAACACAAAACAGACACCATCATAAACCCCAACCTGAAATCTCTCAAACTGACAGCCTGGATGATACCTTGACCCCCTAGATGGGGACACCCTACAACAAACAGGTCCTGGACCTAGCACAAGAAAATCTCATTCTGCCAAATGGAAGTGATTCACTGTATGGTGCAGACAAAAAGGGCAGAGCCCTCTGCAAGCTCAGATGCCTCTGATACTTTCATACTTATTAGGACTTTTTGACAAAGGGCTTTCTTAGTCCTCTATTAAGCTGAAATTGCTGAAGCATGAATTTTATCTGCCTACTCAACCCCCTTCTCCTATTCTTTCATGAAACCATTCCTGAGAGAGGTTATCCACATTAGCCCCCTGAGAAAAACCTCCAGTTCCCCTGTGGGATCTCAGCTTCACTCTGGACAAGCTCACCCTCCCACTTTTTGAGTCAGCAGCCTCTGCAGACATCTAATTTCTGAAATGGAAGACAACCTTCATGCTAGCAATTACTTCAGCTAGAAGGGTTTCAGAGCTTCAGTGCCTTATGTATGTGGAGCCTTTCATTACTTATCACCCTGACAGAGTCTCTCAAGACCAACCCTTCCTTTATGCTTAAAGTGGTTACAGAGATGTCTTTAAATCAGATCATCCACTTGCCTACCTTCTTTCCTAACCCTCAAACAAGGAAGAAAGAATCCCCCACACTTTGGATGTGCACAGGCAACTGCGTTACTACTTGGATAGAACAAAATGTCCCGAAGTCTAATCAGCAAGACCTCTACTTTAGTAACAAATTCTTATTACTTACAAATAAGTCAATTAATGTTGCAGGAGACTCTCTCTACTCCCAAGTACACTGCTAAACTCTGGAATAGCCCCCCCTCAAATAAAACTCTCTGACAAACTCAGTAGTTTTAAACCACTTATTAAACATCTTAACCAATCCTGGCCATGCACAAGCTTATCACAAGGTTAAGACTTTGTGATCACCGTCCAATACTCTCCAAATACTCTCAAACAGAATACTTTCAACCTCTCACTGAGATGACAAAACAATTTTTATACATAACTGCCGCCTGTACAATCCATTAAGTTGTATGTGGACTTTCTCTTTAGTAACGTCCACGTCTGTAAATTCTGTTTGCATATAAATGTAAATAGAAATTAAACTACTCTGTGTTTAACTAAAACTTAGTACAATGTAATGTAAGCAAAGGGAGGTTTTCTCCCTGGGCCTCCACTGAAAACCTGTATTACTCAGCTGGACTTTCCCAATAATCAAACACAAATAAAACAAATATTATATTTCCCATACTGCACATGTATGCATTTTCATTAAAAATTACAAAAATGGTACAACATATTGAAAAAGACCAATTTATATGATGAAAGGAAGCTGCCAGCATCACTGTGTCAAAGTCTCTGAAGTCCTACAGCATTTCATTTGAGGTGCTAGGAATGCAAGTCACTCTGAATGCAAAACTGGAGTATGGGCTTCTCCCAAAATGGATCCTATGAAGCCATGCAGACTGGATTTTCCTGATGGTGAGAGGCTATATTCAATATAAAAACAATTCACTTAAACCACTTGAAAGTAGTTGCTTTCTGAAATTCCTTCCTGTAAAGATGGGTAAGGAAAATTAAAGTGGCTACTTTCAGTGTGAGGTTTACATTACCTGATTTAACATACTGACCTGTGAACCACAGTTATAATCTGCTAAATGCTTAGGGACATCATAAGACATTGTTTTAGCAAAACGCAGATGCAAATTTTCTTTTATTTCTGCGTACAAACTTTCCTTAATATACAAGGGATTAGCATGTTAAGATTCCGAACCTTTTTAGTACTAGCGTGAAGGTTTACAGATCTTTTCTATTACTGAAAATTACTAGACTGGTCCACCTGTAAATAGCAATACTGGGATTTAAGATTAAAAGGAAAGTTAACAGGCATGGGCAAAACAAAAAGGGTTTCACAATTACCCACATCTATTGTAATCTAATATTCTTAAAGCGGATTTACTGATCTTGTGACTTTTAATGTACACACTAAATCAATACTTCAGTAAATTAGTGGGATTTCAGTCCATCCTTGGTAAGAGTAATTTCAATGTATTGTCACATTTAGCCTACTTATTCCATCTGTTCACTATACATCAACATCGGTCTGGAAAGGAAGTTGCATAGCTAGTTTGCCTACCCAGCCAAACAGTCAAATCTAAAACTTTAGTGAAAATCTAAATCAAGCCTTACAGAAAGCATGTTGTACATGTTTAGTTTCCAAGTAGCATTTCTCAAATCAGACTATTTTCTTTAAAACAAACACACTGTACATAGCACACAACAAATCAAACTGAATGTCTTGGACAGTCTCAAAGTAAGACACACAATTGACATAATCAATGGAATAAGTAGCCTAATTTACAAACTACAAATAACAAAACAAGTTAAGTAACATAGACTAACTTGTATCAAGCAAAAGTCCATTACCTAAGAAGGTCTAAGGTCTTACAGTTTGAAAACAAGTGCATACAAAAAAATGCAACTAAAGACGACAGGCAAATGTTTACATCATCCCCCTCTCAAAATATGGTTTTACAAAATACAAAGACTATCACAGCAACTTGTTTTCAAAGGTGGCATGCTCAGCTTTTCTATATATTTACAGCAGACAGAAAAAAATGCCAGCTTCAAAGCCACATACCAAAATGCAGAGTGTACGATTCTGGTAGTCCATACCTGCTCTGTAATTCCAGCGAGTCCTACACTGGCTGCAGAATCCGTCACAACTGACACTGCTGGCACGTCTCTCAAATGAGTTCTGTAGAAAGAGATATTTTTCAGGATTCTCATTTCTAAGTTCTGCAGAACTGTATGGAAGTCTGTCTTGCTAACAAAATATGATGAAAGCCACTGCAAGAGAGATTCCCGAACATCTTTTTCATTTTCATCAAAAAATAGAAGCTTCACCGATTCCTTCACTTGGGTATTGACCTAAGAAAAATAAAAAAAATATACTGTTTTTCAAAAACATCCACTGTGGTAACAAATTCTGATTAAACCACTTTGTGGGAGGTGGGTGCATGGACTATGGCCAAATTTCCTGAGGAAGGAATGAGAGTTTAAAAATGCATTCATTAATTCATTCAATTTGATGAGAGTCCACTATTTTTCAATTGTCAGGAAAAAAAAAAAAAAAACACCTTGGGACATCATGACAAATATATTAAAATATACTGACCGAACCTAATCCATACATTATAGTCATTGTTTATTAATGCCAGGCAATCATCATACAACTTTGCTTAGTGCAGCACAATTAATTACTACAGGGAAAGACAGGTTTATCAAAGTAGGACAGTGTGAATGGGTACTAACTGTAGATGCTCACACACAACCATTGCAGCAATGCATTCATTATGTAAACCCAAAGAAGGTGCAATGTTATCTGTCACACCAAGATAAACCATCAGATGCTCTGGTGTAAAGAGATATTGACTTTTGGCAACATCTCTTGCAGAACTGAGGGATGAATATTGTGGACAGCTCACTGCATGCCTCTCCTTTTGTTCCATAAGCTGAATACTTTTATAGGGCTATGTGAAACGCACCTATATTACTCCTAATGGTTCTTTAATGACTCATTCCTGGTTGACTCTTACCCAGGTGATGGGGAACAAATAGGCTGACTTGCTGGGAGAGGACTGATGTTCAACAAGCAGAAGCAAAAAAAAAAAAAAAAAAATCAAACAAGTTTATATAACAAATAAGTCAACTGCCATGTCAAGGGAGTTTTAAACGGAATTTTTAAACAAGTATAGTTATGAATATTACCTCAACAGTTAGGACACTGTTGCAGTAATACTTGAGATTTTATGCTCTAGAAACACTTGGCCAACCTGAATATCAGAGACCCCCCCCCCCACCCCTCCAAGGCCTGGCAGATACTTTCCTCTCAGACATCAAGGCTTCATAGGTTAATACTAGGCTATCTGCCCTAGGGCCTTATACAAGCCTAGCCATAACAATTCCCTGGATATTTCTTCTCACAATATTTACTTCACTGGACCCTTGTCTAGCAGGGCGACTGATGTGATCCCCGGAGTGAATTTTCTATCTCCCAGCCAATCGTCAAGGTTCCTTTTGAAGAGGACCAAGGAGGCGCTCTGCCTGACATGTATTCCAGAGTTTGGGGGGTCTCTGGGTCAGGAACCTATCCCTTCAATATATAAAGGGTCATTGATTAGAGTTCTCTTCTTCTGGTCTTTCCATGCCCCACCCCAACAACCACAGCCCCACTCTCCATGCCCCTGGCAGGTAACAAAATCGACCAAATGTAGTCCCCAGATGTGATAGAGATCACAGGGACCTACAGTGAATCAGTTGGGTGCAGCAGAAGGAACCCAAGATGGAAGACAGAAGCCACCCCAACCCATAGCAAGGAACAAAGGAGATGGTGGGAGGGGATGGTTACTGCACCAGTGAAAACACTTGAACAACTGCATTTATGGTAAATATACACAGTTGTGGTATGTTCACTGCGCTTCACTGCTGCCGTAACTCAACTTTGGGGATTATCAAAGCTGTAGAAAGATGGAGTTAGGCAGAAAGTATCTTATGAATGGCAGATATGTTATTGCAGGACAGCTGAGGCAAAGCCAGCTTTAAAAACAGAGGCCAGACTGTAATATTTGGAGCAAGTATCAAGGATAAGATAAATGCCTCGACAATTGACTGGTAGACTCTTGCCTGATAAAGGTAGTGGTAGCTGCAGTGGCTCTCAAGGTACTTTTAACAAAAGACAGTGCAATTAGGAAATTCATTTAGAACAGTTTGAATGCCAATAGCTTTCTCTTGTTTGCTAATTGCAGAGTCTACAAATAACTGGTCAGATTTCCCAAAGCTCTTAGTCTTGAGCAGATAAAACCTGAGCAGCCTGTGCACATCTAGAAGTGAAAGGCTCTTTCTCCTCTGTTCTCTGTATCAGGGGAAAAAGATGGGTAAATGTTTTGACTGGTTTACAGAAACGTGAGTAATTTAGGTACAAAGGAGGAGTTGGTTCTCAGGGAGAATATTGTTGTGAAAACTTAAGAAAGGATTCCTTACAAGACTGCCTGAAGCATGCAAATCCTTCTGCCTGATGTGAAAGCCACTGAAAGGTGGTAAATTTGATGCCTGAATAGGATGCAGGCTCAAAAGTAGACAAGGTAAGATTCTCCAAAACCAAAATTTATGCCACACTCAACATGTACCACTAATATCGTATCTAACTACTGGTCAGTTTTCTTCTCTCTAATGTTATGAACTATTTATGTTACAGATTTGTTCAACTTGCCTGTTTCAGAATTTTACTTTTATATATAACTTATGTAATGCTTTTTGTAATATTGTCATTGCATTGTTCTTTTTTATATAATGTGCTGTCATTTTTTGTAATGTGATTATTTTTATTATTATGGAGCTTTCCCCTGGACCTCCGCTGAAAAAGGGCCAATAGCCCAGTCAGACATTCCCGGTAAACAAATGTAAACCAAAAATCAATCAATAAATAAATGATGAATAAGGGGGACCCCTGGAGAAAAGCTCCCCCAGGTAAGATAAAACAAGACATATTTTTGCTTATAAAGGTAACTGTCCCATGGACTAGCACCAGTGAGAACCTATTCTATTTTGAGACGCAAGAGTTCTTTGTACTGGGTCTTCTGGCCTCTTTGAGGAGGAGTAAGATATCCTTGCTAAACTGGCTGGCTGGAGGAGATCGGAATCATATACATCCTCTCTAATTACTTGAGTGCTCTCATGTTGGTGTGTATAGTGATGCCTTTATCCTATGTTACATCATCCACCTCCAAAGGGAACAGCCATGGTTCTTCCTTGTCCATAAAAAGTAAGCATGAGGAAGCAATTCTATCTGGCCAGAAGGGAGTTATTAGGATTATACCTGAACCATCCTCTCTGACCTTCAGAAGTACCATGGGGATTAGGGGAGGTGCTATGGGAAGGAATGCATACAGAAATAAACTTGTTCATGGGAAGAAGGCATCGCTCATCCAGACCCTAGGTTTTGAGGCCCTTGAACAAAACTTGTTGATTTGTCTGTTTCCCTTTGAAGCAAAAAGTCTACCTCTGGTAAACCTCATTTGTCTGTGGGGTTTTTGAAGCTTGACTGACTTCTTCAGCATCCATTTGAGAGGGTCTGCTACTGACTTGCTTAAAATGGTCTACAAAATCACTGTCTGCCCCTGGGAGGTACTGAGACAGAAGGTGTAGCCTCATCTTTTGTGCTATCTCCCAAAGTTGTACAGCCATAAGACATAGGGGGGTAGGAGTGGGTACACCCTTGTTTGTTGATCTACTACCCCATCGCAGTCTTGTCTGTTCTTACTAAAACAGTGACTGGTGTTCACTTTTGCCCAACTGCCACAAGGCCTCTGCAGCCAGCCATCATTCCTTTAGACTGATATGACTTTTTAAGTAGGGGGAGGAAATGACCCACCTGTCATCCACTCACAAATTATTTATGCAGGCCCTACAGGCCATGTATGAGACATTAGTGGTGATAACTGGTTCATAGGTAAGTACTAGGCTATCTGCCCAAGGGCATTTATAAGCCTAGCCAGAATGTGTTGGCTTTCGCCACCCCCTTAGAATAGTTCCCTGTGCCCCTGTCCAGCACAGCCATTTGTTCCCTGCGCCACTGTCCAGCAGAGCCACTGCAGTTATCCCCGGGGTAAATTTTCTGTTTCCCATCCACCCGTCAAGGTTTTTCTTGAAGAGTGTTAGTGACGGGCTCTGCCTGATATATATTGGAATCCTGTTCCAAAGCAAGGGGAGTCTCTGGGACAGGAATCTATCCCTCCAGCATGTCCTATTTATCGTTGTGGTGAGGTTTACATCTCTAGAGAGTGTGGCGCTCCAGGATTTGTTTTTTTTTTTGGTGGAGCATGTCCATCAATTCTGGGTTGGACATGGCCTTGTATGTCAGGCAGAGATCACCTCTGAGTAAGCGGTATGCAACTGAGTACAGCTGGAGTTTCTTGAGTCGGGCTGCATAGGGCATCTGTTTAAGGCCAGTAATCCTCTTGGTGAGGTACTTTTGTGGTCTTTCCAGCTGTTGAGGTGTCTTGTACGGTACATCCCAAATGGGGCGTTGTATTCCATGATGGGTCTAATGAGTGATGAGTAGAGAGGCACAATAACCTCTTTTGTTCTAGATGCGAACCATTTTGTGATTAGGTGGACCACATAGAAGGATTTTCTAACCACCTTGGCAATATGATTATCAAAGGCGAGATTACTATCTACTTGGGTCCCCAGATCCCTTATTACATTATCTGTATTTAGGGGACTACCACCTATGTGGTAGTTCGTGGGTACTTTGTTTTTCCAAAGGGGATGACTATGCACTTTTTGGCATTTAGTTTGAGGCCATGATTTTGACACCAGGTATCCGTCTCAGTGAGATCCTTCTGGATGGTGTCTGTATCAGCCGGGGAATCAATTATAGCCCCTAGTTTGCAGTCGCCTGAGAACTTGGTCAGCCATAGTCCTCCTATGCTTGCCTGTACCTCTGAGAAGTATATACCGAACAGGAGGGGTCCTAGGACTAAGCCCTGGGGTTGGCACTTGTAACCGGTTTAGAGTCGGACATAGAGCCTGCAACTCTCACCATGTGGGTTCTATCCATGAGCCAGTTGGCAACCCATCTCGTGACGTAGGGGTTTATGTTCAAGCTGGTGAGCTTGTCTCTGTTAATGAGTTCCATGAGGATGCGCTCCATAGCCTTGCAGACCAAGCTAGTCAGGCTTATAGGGCAATAGTTCCCGGGGTCTGTTGTGGCTCCACCTTTGTGGAGCAGGATAACTGTTGCTGTGCTCCATTCTGTGGGTACGTAGCCTGTAGAGACGCTGAGTTCATTTTGGAGATCTTGTAAGACACAGTCTGGGACACCGTCCGGTCCCATTGAAGCTGTGTTTTTGGCTTTGGCTGTTTTAACCTGTGTGTCAGTGATTGACGGGGCCCTACATTCTTCTGGTATGGTTAACTGCCCTTTAGAGGGTGAGAGGGTGGTGAAGTTTGCACTAAACCTATCTGCCAGAATGTTGGCAATATCAGTCGGTTCAATGTATTTTGTGCCATTCTGCACTAACTCAGAGCAGATCTGAGAGTTTCCACTTAGGCTCTTGACATAGCTAAAGAATGCTTTGTGGTTATCTTTGGAGTCATTTGGCAATTTTTCCTTCGAAACTAGCCTTGGATGATTTAATAAGTAATCGTAGTTTCTTGCCGATACTGATCAGGGATGTCTTTCCTTCTTGGGATTTTACTCTTTTCTGTACTAGTTTCCTCCTTCTGTTGCATAGCTTGTTTATGGCAGGGGTCCACCAGACTGGTTTCCTTTTCTTGGAGGACTGATCCTTGGTTTTACTTGGGATATCACGATTATAATACTAGAATGGGGAATGGTGTCGAAAGCCTTTGGGAGGTCTAGGTAGGCTGTGTGGACCTCCTTTCCCTCGTCTAATGCCTTGGTAACTGTCTCAAAGAAGTTCACCAGGTTTAGGAGGCATGATCTGCCCTTAAAGCCAGACTGGGTAGGGTCCAAGGTTTGGAGGTTCCCATTGTCTCTGTTAAGGAGTTCCATGATAATGCGCTCCATAGCCTTGCAGACCAGGCTAGTCAGGCTTATAGGGCGATAGTTCCTGGGGTCCACTGCAGCTCCACCTTTGTGGAGCGAGATAACTGTTGCTGTGCTCCATTCTGTGGGTACGTAGCCTGTAGAGAGGCTGAGTTTGAACAGTGTGTTTAGGTGAGGGGTTAGTTAATTTTGGAGCTCTTGTAAGAGACTGTCTGGGACACCATCCGGTCCCATTGAAGCTAGCCTTGGATGATTTAATAAGTGATCGTAGTTTCTTGCTAATACTGATCAGAGATGTCTTTCCTTCTTGGGAATTTACTCTTTTCTGTACTAGTTTCCTCCTCCTGTTGTATAGCTTGTTTATGGCAGAGGTCCACCAGACTGGTTTCCTTTTCTTGGAGGAGTGATTCTTGGTTTTAATTGGGATAGCACGATCCATGCATTCCTGCAGATGCTCACAGAGTGCCTTTGTAAAGGTTTCAGCAGCTTGGACAGCATTGTCCTTTAGCATGGGGGCTGTGAACCTTTCCACCTAGGTCGTAACGTGAAGTTTGCTTTTGAAAAGTTTTTCACAGTGGTTTCCTTGATTGTGGGTGGAGGCAGAATGTGGATATCCAGAGTGATTAGTCTATGGTCTGATCTAACCAGCGAGGGGTTGACCTCCGGTGTGGAACACCGGTCGCCCATGTTGGTGATGACCAGGTCCAATATGTTGTTCCCGCTGGTGGGGGTGTTGACTAGCTGATCTAGGGCATTCGAGTTATAAATTCTAGAAAGCGTTGTCAAGGAAGTTAGTACTTGAGTAGTTCTCCCAGTTTATGTTTGGGTAATTGAAATCACCCAGTATTAGGGTGTTTGGTAGGACCTTCATATTTCCCAGTGTCTTCAGAAATTCGGAATGGAGGTCCTGGGTCATGGTGGGTGATCTGCAGCAAGCTACAATTTGGACTGCAGTTTTGTCCATTGTTAGTTGCACATGGATGATCTCTGATGCATTGTGCTGCACCACTAACCTGGAGGTGTGGGTATCCTTGATGAATATGGATACACCCCCGCCTTTTGTGTTTCGGACCTGGTTCTGTGGCCGAAAGGTATGGTATGAGTTATAGCCTAGTAGTGCTGGGGTGTTCTCAGGAGCCTTAAACTAGGTTTCTGTTACTGCACAGATGTCGATGTCCTCCATACTGAGGAGTGCCTCAAGTGCATGCATTTTGAGGTTTAGACTTCTGGCGTTGAGAAGCATTACCCTCAGTTTTTGGTTACTTGTGCTATTTATGGTGGTGGGTTTGTCTTTTGAGCCTTGCCTAAAAAAGGCACTGTGGGGGCGGCAAGAGCCTTGGCCAGTATTCGAAAGCCTAAGGGTGACAGGTGCAAGCCATCTCTTGCAAAGCAACGTGGCTTGTCGAGCATGTCATCCCAAGTGGACATATACTGGATCCCCTTTGAATGACACCAGAAACTTAGCCAATTGTTGAAATTGATCATTTTTTCTTTATCCTGTGGCATTATTCTTGGTGAGGGCAGGATGCTACTCAAGGTCAGGGTCATACCAGCCTGGGCTACATGATCAGAGAGCTCTTCCATGTCTCTTTTCATGTAGTCCAGGGAGATACATTTCAGGTCATTCACACCAACATGGACAATGACAGAGTCGTATTTGTACTTGTTCTGGAGTAACATGAATGCTCGTTATGTGGCAGATCCTGGCTCCCGACAGGCAGCTAACTGTAACCTTCACCTTGTCCAGCCTAGTTAGTGGGACATCAGTGTGCCTGACTATAGAGTCGCCTATTACTAGTGTGTTGGGTATGTTATTTTGCCTTAAGGGTGCCTTGCTTTTAAGGTGAAGGGGACTCCTCTATTTTGTTTGCTGGCAAATATCCATGTTAACAGTTCCTTCTTGGTGCAAGAAGTGTTATTTTGAAGTTTAGAGGGTGCTGGTGCTGACACCAAACACTTTTCAGGTAGCACTGCATTTTCCTCATGTGCAGCTTTGCTAAGGGTACTACTAGGATGCAGGAGGCCATGTATCCAAGTGCTCCCATGAGTTGCCTGGCTGTGAGAATCCTCCTAATTCAGCTTTAGAAAGTAATGCGCAAGGCAGAGGACCTTCTCCTTGGAGAAGAAAATGTATCTGCTGAAATCCAACAAAGCCCCTAGAAAACTATGCAGTCATAAGGATGGAGGTTGGACTTCTTGTAACAGAGTTAATCCTAAGCCTAACAGGAATGCCATGGTCCCTTGCAGAGAGAAGCAGTTTTCCTCCACTGTGTTTCTTGCATGAGGCAGTCATCCAAACAGTGGTAAATATGCACACCCTTGGCCCTTCAGGAGACAATTACTGAAACCAGACATATTGTGAAGACTCTGGGAGCAGTAGACAATCCAAAGGTAAATGCACAGCATTGGTGGCATGTTCTATTTGCCCTGAAGTAAATGTACTGCTTGCCTACCGGCAACTTTTAAATCCAAGGTGACCAATGACTGCCAGAGGAAGGATCGTGGGAGGATGTTTTTGTAGAGTTAACATTTTGAACTGGAGAAACCACCAGAAATTTGTTTAATTTTGAGAGGTCTAAGACGGGCTCCAGTTTTCTTCTTTTCTTGGAATCAAAAACAGTCTGGATTAAAACCCTATTCCTAACTCATATGATGGGACTGGTTCTATGCATACTTATGCTATGAAATGTTTGATTTGAGTCTGTGCCTCTTATCTGCCCTTTTGGAATCTGGAGAATACCTGCGAATCTCTGAAAGAGAAGAAAATTGTTATTTTGTACCCAGTTCTGATAATTTCTAGGACCCACCTGTCCTGGGTCATAGTTCATCATTAATTTAGGCAGCAAGAAAGTCTGCTGTCTAGTTTTGTAGTCTGGCTGGGGTGGTATATTGAGGGAGGGGGACATGGAGGTGTTTGCCTGAGTTATGTCTTCTTACTGCTGGATTCCTGGGGTTGGGACCCAGTAGATCAGTTTTGGGGTCTGCTTGTTACCTTCTTTGTCATCTATCCAGTCTAGACTTTCTGTTCTGTTTTAGAGGCTGGAAAAAAAACAGGACTTAGTAGGGTAACTTTTACTGAACCTTGGAGCATAGCTCTCAACTACTTAGCATAACAAAAATCTGGACAAAGCCAAAAATAATGGGGTGACAAATCTTTAAATATTGCTCTTGTAAACTTAGAAAGTTGCTAGAATAGGTATTGCGTTACTTTACATTTCCTGAAGGATATTAGTTCTGAAACTCAAATGCTTGTCATTACTGAATTTAGTCCTCACTGATTTGCCATAAAAATATAGAAAACCACAAATTTTATGAGGAACACACCAAAAATATAAGGCAAAATCTGGACATTCTGTGAAAATCTGGACAGTTGAGAGGTGTACCTTCGAGGCAGGACCCGCAGAAAGTCTGACAGTTTGCATAGCCTTAGCCTTCTCCTTTCTCTAAACAACACTGAATCGAATCCAAGAGGAAATCCTCAGCCAAGGGTGGCATCAAGGATTTTGTCTTTGATACGATCATAACAAGACTGCTCTCTGTCTGTGCAGTCACTGAGACAAGGTGCAAAGCTCTGGAAAGCACAGTGGCAGTAAAAGCCTGTAATGCCTTCCAGACAAGCTACTAAAAGGTGGAAATGTCTCGATTTACAGCAAAAACAAATGCACCTCAAAGCTTGTCAAAAAGGATGATTTACTGGAGCTTCTCCACATTCAAATCACTGCAGGCAAACTCCCATACCACTTTCTTGCAAGCTATAGGTCCCTCTCCATGACACAGGAAATCCATAAAATGTATTTAAGTTTACTGGAAACACTCACTATCCAACCCAATACCATATTCATAGGTGATTTTAATCACCCCAATATTAATCGAGAATTGCATATGACAACAACAGTGCAAGCACAGAGATTCCAGGATTTTGTAAATACAATCTTCCTAGACTAGACTGTCAATATGCTGACCAGAGCTGCAAACATACTGGATCTGGTCCCCATCAATATGGGAGAGTGCTGCACAACCCCCAACTGTAATGTCCTCTCTTGTAAGGTCAAATCACAAAATGGTTTTGTTTGAAGTAAAAAGGAAACGTGAAACCCCAGCTAACACTGGAATGTTCAGGAACTACTCTAAGGCTAACTTCGTACTATTAAATGAAAAAATGGTAAAACTTCAAGCCCCCAAAAACCCTGAGAACAAGGCTGCCTATGCAGAACTGTTCACAGAAACCCTACACAAGCATGTTAATAGCTGCATAGAGGCACATGTACCCCACCAGGAATAATTACAGAACTAACTCGGAAAACAAGCCACCCTGATGCAATCACAACTTCCGTAGGCTGTATTAACAGAAGGAAGAAAGTCAAGGCAAAACTTGGTACCAGCAAGATAAAAGCACTTTCAAATTAAACAAACAACCTCAGAGGACAAATGAAGTATACTAAAGTCAAATTTGAGGTAAATTTGGCCTCCCAGGCCAAGGACATTCAAAAGACATTCTTTAGTTATGTCCACAGCCTCAAATTCAATACACAATTGTGTGCAGAGCTCATTGTTGGGAGGGTGGCCTAATGGTCAAGGTGTTTGCCTTACAAACACAAGGTGCAGGGTTGGAGTCTAACAAGGGATAATTAGCTAGGCTTAAAATGGCTTGCAAGGGCAGTTAGCCTAGTACTAATCTATGAACCTATGAATCACCTACCTGTGAGTGCTGTGCAGAGCACTTGTGACCAACATCAAAGACTGAAACAATACTAATTTCATGAACTTTAATCATACTTTGACTAAGGAATGGGGTTCATTCCTATCATGGTATTACAAACCCAAAAGATTTGGAGAAATTAAAAAAAGAGCAAGAACATACAGCAAACCTACTGGCAGACAAATTCAGCTCTAACTTTACTCCTCTCTCCCCGTCAACCTATCCTCTGGAAATACATCAAATATAACTCCCCCCCCCCCCCCATTATCAGTACAGATCAGGTCCTCAATGCTCTCCCTAAGGCCTCATCAATGGGCCAATACAATATCAAGGATGTGTTCTAAATAGAATGAAACATGACCTTATCAGGCCATCCTGAATAGCTATTTAATTGTAGTCTCCAAACAGGCTTAGTGCCTCACGAGTGGAGAACAGCGATGGTCATCCCTCTGCAAAAAAGTGTGCCATCTACAAATCCTGGAAACTTCAGACCCACAAAGTCTTACTAGTCTTATGCAAAGCCATGGAAAGAATTAATATAGAAATGGTCAATAATGACCTAGGAAAACTGCACACATTAGATCCAACCCAATTTGGCTTCATAAAGGGTAGATCATGCCAATTCAACCAGATGGACTTCTTTGAGAAGGTTACCTAAGCAATGGATAATGACAGAATGGTTCACACTGCCTGCCTTGACCTGGCAAAGCCATCTGATAACACCCCACCCCGGCATTGTTGATAAACTCAACAGGTTAGGAACGGACCCTTATGTCACCTGCTGGACAGCCAGCTAGCTTACAGACAGTATTCCAGGAAGTTAAAATTGAGGAGTCCACCTCTACAAAGAGGCCAGTCACAAGGAGAGTCTTGCACGGATTGGTTCTAGGACTGCTCTTTTTTGGTATTTACATCTCTGAAGTAAAGGCCAATGTCAGGGATCTCTGGCTGACCAAATTTGCAGATTATTACAAATTAGGAGCAGTCAAAGAATCCTCCACTGACATTAATGTTCTCCAGGATGCGCTGACACAGACAAATAACTTGTGTCAGAGCCACTGACTAAAACTAAATGTCAAGAAATGGACAGCAGTATTCCTTTGGGAAGTCATCCACCCCTGGTAACTATAATATTGACAACATACCCCCTAAGAGTCAACGTAGTCGACATAGACTTGGGGACACACACACAGCCAATAATCCAGTCTTTGACCATCATATCTCTACAAGTAGTGAGGAAATCATATGTTGTACAACTTATAAACAAAGGTCTATGGAGGTCATTGCTCTACTCTATTCAGCATTCATCAGACCTACCACCGAGTACAATGTCCCCTTTAGTTTTAACCTAACCAGGCACATCCAACAATTGGAACGTTCACAGAGGTTCTTCACTGAAAAAATACAGGGAGCAAGTAATATGTCCTATGCAGACCACCTCAAAGCCTTATCCCTGTACTCTATCCCCTACAGGCTGTTGAGAGGAGATCTATGCCTGGCATACAAGGCACTGTTGGACTCCACTCTCATGGACCTAATACATATCCACAAAATAAACAAAACCAGAATGACCCATTCTAAAGATTTAAACCTTGCTTGTGATATAAATAGGACCTGTTGGAGAGAGAGGTATTTATCCCAGAGACTACTCCCTTCCCTGGGTCAAGCTCCCCATCCATGTGAAGCACAGTTCTTCCCTAACCCAATTCAGGTGTAACTTGAACAACTGGATGGGGAACAAGAAATTCATCCCGGGTTTGGCGCCCATGTCTGTAATGGACACAAGCAGTCTGTAAATGTTTCACCTTCCAGGCCCCTGCTTAAGCTTATCAAGTGTACCAGAACTTGTCAGAGATTTGGAATGCATGGCTAGGCTTAAAAAATCCCTAGTGGTTGTTTGCCTAGTACACACCTACGAACCTATGCTAATCATGTCTCTTGATTACTGACCCTGAGGCAGCAGCCCTGTTTGATGCTTCTAGAGCTGAAAAGTCAGTGCCCAAGTTCTGCCTTTCCTGAAATAATCACTCCTCCTGAACATTATTCTGTACGTATTCTTCCCACAGATTCCACTTATTTCTTTGTAGTTTACTCTTCCTCGTCTCTAAAGATCCAACCTCCAGTTCTTTTATTTCCTTTACAATATTAATTCTGTTACAGTTGGTTTCACTTCTGATTTTCATTTCTTAGTAACAGATTTACGTGCAGCTAACAGCATTAAACGTAGTAGGGAGTTAACTGTGCCTAGGCAATGTAATTTCTATATCCCAGCTCAAAAAATTATTTCCTTAGTTAAAATAATTCACTCCTCCAACATTTCTAATAACCATGTAAGAAATTCCAAAAACCTATCAACTCATTACATTCCCAAAAACACGTTTCCAGGTAATGCACTCTATCATCACACCTCCAGCAACTGCTGTCTACCTGTGGAAAAATTCTCTGAGGTCTACCTGCAGTATAAGAAGGCCGATTCTCTGAAGTCTGCTTGTAGTATAAAAAGACCTATGCAAACATATCCATGAAAAATCAAACTGAGATTTTTTTGTATACTTGGCAGCCACACAAATGTCTTCCCATTATTTCTTTATATACTGCCTTTTTCATTCTCATTTCCTAGTCTTTTTCAATGTCTTCTGATTGATTCTTATAGTCACCTTGCATTATTTTATATACCTTATTAATTATCCCTTTTCTTGCTGCAGCTTCTGTTCTAGATTTATCAATAAATTCAGAGAATATTTCATTTAACACCCCTTATCCCTTTCACTATGTCTATTGTTATTAATCCCTGGTAAGGAAGGCAGGCCCTTATGCACAGTTCAGACTTCAATGTGGCCTCATCCCAACTCTATGACTTTTCTCTCCCTAGTTATTTGCTCCAAATACCTTTGGCGCCTTTGCTAATTTTCACAAATAAATTCTAGCTCCCTCTCACCTGTTTTTTCTGCCCCTACTTGCAGTCATCCCTACTGGTAAAATTTATTTTCTACATTCTTAGGTAGGCTTAGTTCTTAAAATATTTCTGCTACTTTATACATATAATAACCTGTATGGCTGTTATTGTTCTGAAGTGCCTGCATACACAAATCTTATTCTCTTATTTTGTGCTCCCGCCTCCTCGTTTCAACATAATTTTTTTCCACTTTGAATTGTAGTTGTCTGCTTGTGCTATGTATATGAGCCACAACTGTGTAGCTCTAAAATATCCCTTCAAATCTGGTAATCCTAAAGCACCTTATTCTGCAAGGAGAAAACTCATCCAACTTGTGTCCTGCCCTTTTTCCCTCCCAAATAAAGTTCTTCAGTTTTTATTATATACAGTCCCATAGCTTCTCCTCTGGTTGATAAAAATAGGCCTACTTTATATACAATACTAAATGGACTTGCAGCATTTTCACTGCTTGTACCTTACTCTCTATATCCATTGTCTGCAACTTCCAACTTGTCACTTTTTGTAGTTGCTTCCTAAATCCTTAGCTACCACAATAGAATCCTTTTTAATCCAAACACCTAAATACACCATCTTCTCAATGCCCTCATACATATGAGTATTTGCTGAACCAATTAATGTGTGGGAACTTAGTTTTACTGTTATGGTTGTTTTTTAGACTCATTTTACATCCGGGTGAAAAAACAACAACTTTTAAATACCCTTTTCTGGATTTATCAGATAAAAAATATCTGTAAATCTAATTTGCCTTGAGTACTTCACAAGTTATGCCCTAGAGTTTGAGTTCCTCACTTTTTATTGCCAATGCTTCTAAAAATAAGGCAAATAAAGGAGAAAGAGGACACTCCCTGACAGGCTTCTGTATTTAAACCCATCTTATTAAAGAGGAAACCTCCCACCTTGATTCTTGCCTCTGATCTTTTTTTATATCTTATTAATTGATCCTATGATTCAATAAGGAAATGCAAATGCTGCCATTGCCCTACTCAAAATCCCAACTAATAAATGCCTTCTCTCTATTAAGACCCACCAACAATAAAGGGGCCTTCTTGTATTCTACTTTCCTTTGAATCATCTTTGCTCTGTTAATGTTGTCTTCCCTCCACAAAACCACATTGATCCATATCTATCAGTTTTTGCAACACCTCAGCCATTCTCTTAAGCTAGTATAGACAAAAATGTTTTATAATCATGGTTCAAAACTGAAACTGGTCTATACGAAGTTGTATTTAAATTGTATTTGCCCTCAGAGTAGTACAACCACTACAGCTTTCTTCCAATATGCTTGTAATGAAACAAAACCTTCCTGATATTTAGCACTTTTCACCTCTTAAATTCCACATTTCTACAGGAATACCATCTGTTTCTGGACACTTACTTGTTGACTCATTATACATCAATATTTTTGTCTTATCCTCTCCCATATCTATTACTGAGCCTCATCTTCCTCCAACCTTGGCATACAAGCCTTCCATAAATGTTTCCATTTGTGTCCTTCATTGGTTTCCCCCCACTCCTCTGGGTCTATACAGACTTTTACTGAATTTTTCTGAAATAATTCTAACACCTCTACAGAGTTCTCTTGTTATTATTGCTTGGCAACACCCCTTTACATTTTCTGTTGCCTAAGTCATTGTACTAATAGTTTTTCTGCTCTGGAGTTATCAAAAGATACTTGCTTAACAGCATTTCTAAACTTACGCATATTATCCAAATACTCCCATATTTTTCCTTAAGCACTAAACAATTGTTCCTCCTCTTGTTCCATAAAAATCCCCTTCATATGCAAAGCTTATCCTTGATAATCCATCTAAACCATTATTTCGTTCCCATCTCTCTATCTCTCTCATTTGTACAGTATTTTTAAATTTCATTTCATTCTAATCTTCAGCTATGCTTTCTGAAGAAATATGTACCATCCCTAACAACTCGAGTTGTTTTCATTACCCAGTCATTACAATTCCCTCTGTTTAATACTTTAGTAGAAAGCCAACAATGTCTTATTTTTACTTGATTACCCTGCATCTTTGTTAATCTTCATTGGTGCATGGACTGAAATAGTTCTTGGCTGTGTTGTTTCAAAACTGTCAAATACCAAGCTAGTGAAATACAGTGTGTCCAGTCTAGCCCATTTGCTATACCTTGGAGAATAAGAATTAAGTTCTGTCCAGGTTTTTGCTAGTAACTTCACATTTTCCATTCTAAATATTCTCCTACATTTCTTTAGAAATCTACCTTCTTGTTAAATGTTCCATTCTAGGTCCCCCTTATATATCTTCCCTACTGCATATCAGGTTCCAGTCCCCATCCATGAACAGTATTCCCTTCCGGAAGCTAATTACCTCTCTCATAATTCTCAAACTCTTTAATAGTAGTTTTAGGTTGAATATAAAATACACGCCAATGTAATTTCCTTGCCAATAACCCCTTATTACCACAAATCTAGCCTTGTCTCTGTCCTCCTCCTATATCACTACAGGAATATTTTCTGCAATCAGCATTACACCCTCTTTTTCCACTGCCCCTGGCACTTTGCTGAACAACCATTCTGAAATCTTTTCTTTGTCAAACTGACGTGCTCATTTCTTGCCAAGCATGTCTCATATAGCACTGCTATTTCTACCTTACACTTCTTAATATGATTTAATACTCAGCTTCTTGTCCATACCTATACTCTTCTTTCCTGACAAATACCCTCTTGCCCTCGCTCCACTTCTGCAATGGTACACTCCTCCAACACTCCGTCATTCAGACACATATCTAATTCAGGTCAAAAAAATCATACAATACCTTTGATGACTGCCAATATTTCACCTTTGTATCCAAAAAGCAGAATTTCCTCCCTACTACTACTAAGCTATTATACTCTCCCACCTGCTTCAAAATCAAACTGAAGGGCTACCTACTTAATTTCTGCTCACCTGGCTAAACTCACCATTACTTTCTTTTCTTATACAGCTATTCATATATTACATCCAAACTCTGATTTCTTTAACGCCACTCTTTATATCTAATCATGCTGTCTACCCTTTCTTATCCTAGGAGTGTTCAATCTTACCCAGGTCCAACTCTAAACAGTTACCTTTCTACTTACATAAGGTTCCTCTCTGCAAACTGCTTCCCTTTAATACTGCCTCCTTACTCCACTGGCTCTTTCTAATTGTAACCTTTTCTACTCTCAATACTCCCCACCATAACCCTTCTCTCTACATACTTAAGTATCTTACACTGCTTTGCAACTATACTTTCTCCCTTCTGCTGAGAAAAATCATTGTGCTAAGTCGTTAATTTTGTCATGTTGTATTAAATTATGTTTTTCTGCAGTCTACATTGTTTTTATTTTAGAATCCAAAAGAAGGGGGCAGAAGTGAAACCAAGATTCTTTTATTCCACGAGTGCTTTCGTCCGAAATACACGGACTTCATCAGAAAAAACTGCATGGTGCATAGAATGCTTTAAATAGAAGTAACAAGTCACATGTCAAGTTAACAAAAAAGCTGGTTAATTAGTGTTCCCTCTCTGCAATTTAAAGAGCCTTTTACAGTTTTTTGGAAAAATACATACACATTAAGTTTAATCATAAAAATACAATCAATTTTTTGTGTAGCCCAAATACTTAAGTAAAAACTCTAAAGCACCTATTATTAGTGTGCAAAACACACTAAACTGCTAAAAATAAGAAGTTATGTCTTACCATAATGATCCATGTGAATTGTTCATCTCGCCTTTGTTTTTACACATGGGTTCGGAGCCGATCCTCGGCTCCGAGTTGGCCACATCACTAGCTCGCATCTTCGAGAAAGCTCGAGGCACAGTAATATCCCATGATCCTCCGGTGCTAACCCTCAGATCTAGTTTGCTATACCAGAAGAATCCCTTTTAGAACTGTGTCTAGAACACTTATAAACAGACACTACAAAGTGTCTGGAACCCTACTGCCAAGTAGAGGATAAAAGATGCCATTACTAATGCACAATAACATGCCAACCATACCTAGAAAAGGCTGAAAAGGAATCTAGTTGAAAACCGTTCTCCCAGACCGTGGGGACGGGGATGGAGGGGGGGGAATGTAAGAACAAAGGTGAGATGAACAATTCACATGGATCGTTATGGTAAGACATAACTTCTTAATGTGAAATTGTTCAATCTCGCCGTTTGTTCTTACACACGGGTAGCGTCCCTAGCTCCTTTTTCCCGGGTGGCTCAAGGGAGAACATTCCTGAGTACAGTGGAACCAAACATCGCCCTGTCCCTGGAGCTCTTGTCTAGCTTGTAGTGGGCGATAAAAGTATGTGGTTTTGCCCAAGTTGCCGCTGCACAAATGGTATCTAAAGGCAAACGAGCGGTATGGGCTGAAGAGGTAGCAATCGCCCTTGTAGAATGAGCTCTGGGTTTGAAAGGGAGTTGCTGTTTGGATTCAGCATATACCAAATTTATGCAATCTGAGAGCCATTTGGATAAGGTAACCTTCGTTACTGCCTGTCCTTTTCTTTGGTCAGCATATGAGACAAATAGTTGATCTGACTTTCTGTACTCTTTTGTCCTATGTAAGTAAAATCTTAGTTGTCTGTGAACGTCCAACTTGTGCAATGTGTATTCTAGCTTATTGGAATGATTTTTAAAGAAGGTAGGTAGTTCAATAGATTGATTGATGTTCTGAATCGAACATACCTTCGGAAGGAAGGACGGATTGGTGCGCAAGGTTACTCTATCTGGATGAAAAATCATGTACGGGGGTCGGATAGATAGAGCCTGTAACTCTGAAACTCTTCTGGCGGAAGTGATGGCAACCAGAAAAAGTGTTTTCCACGAAAGAAATTTTAACGGAGTTGTGGTTGCTGGTTCAAAAGGGGGCAACATGAGTTGTGACAGCATGAGATTAAGATTCCAAGGGGCTATTGGATTACAAAAGGGGGGACGGAGGTGAAAAGTACCTTTCATGAAGGCTTTACAAAGCCTGTGGGACATGATAACCATCCTCACGGCCAATATGAAAATTGGATATAGCGGCCAGTTGAACCCTTATAGTGGATGTTGATGCTCCTTCTTGAAAAAGTGTGGTGAGGAAATCTAGTATCTTGTGTACTGGAGCCCCGAATGGATCTATACCTTGTTTGGAGGCCCAGTGCGCAAAAGGGTTCCATTTGCTGATGTACAATTTTCTTGTAGATGGTTTGTGAGAAGATACAATAATTTGTTGTACTGCAGGGGATAGTAACTCCGACCTGGCTAAGATGGGAGCGGAGCAGCCAAGCTGTCAGTTTGAGGGACTTGAGGAAGGTGTGAGGAACTCCCGACGAATGTGTCAACAGGTCTGGCTCCGGGTCCAGTATCCATGGTTCCTCCACTTGATGAGACTGAAGGAAAGGAAACCAGATTTGTCGAGGCCAGAATGGGGCTATCAGTATTATGGCCCTGTCCAGACATTTGGCTTTCTGCAAAAACCTGGGAATTAGTGGAACAGGAGGAAAAGCGTAAAGGAGACCTGGGGGCCAATCCTATACCAGTGCGTCCCTGGGGACACCCCCGGGGGGGGGGGTAACAGGGCAAAGTAGCTTCTGCATTTGGCATTCAATGGGGATGCAAACAGGTCGCAGCAAGGCTGGCCCCATCTGTGGAAGATCTCTTCCGCCACTTGAGGTTTGAGGGACCACTCGTGAGGGAACAGGATGGCTCTGCTCAACCTGTCCGCGATTACATTGGAAGTCCCCGGGATGTGCGTTGCTATCAGAAAGCGTCCAGTGGACTTTGCCCATTGCCAAATTCTGCGGGCGCCTCTGCATAACGGGTAAGATCTGATTCCCCCTTGCTTGTTTATGTACCAGTCCACTGACATGTTGCCTGTCTGAACTGTCACTGTTCCCCGAGGTAAGGACTTGTGAAAGTGTTGCAACGCTAGAAACACTGCCCTCAGCTCTAGAACATTGATGTGCAGATTGTACTCCAAGATGGACCATTGACCTTGGACTGTTTGTCCCTGAAAGAATCCCCCCCATCCTATCAGGGAAGCGTCCGTGGTTAGAGTTGCTACCGGACTGGGTAAGACAAAGGGTTGTCCTAGTGTTAGCTTTTGACTGTGTATCCACCACAAGAGATCCTTCTTGCAAGAATTTGTGATCAAGATTTCGTGAGATAGTGGAAGTTGTAGATACGACCACTGGGCGAATAGCATCCATTGAAGAATCTTCATGTGCATCCTGCCTAAAGGAACTACAAGAAGGGAGGCTGCCATCAAGCCTAGCACTCTTAATATTTGTCGTGCAGGGACTCTCTTGTTGTGAGGGAGCGAAATTTGATGCCTGAGGTCTGATACTCTTGGTGGGGGGAGAGTAACTTGAGCCAGGGAAGTGTCTAGCTGTGCTCCTATAAATAAGATACGCTGTGACGGCGATGAGACAGATTTTCCAAAATTCACCGTTATGCCTAGTGAAGAGCAAAGACTGATGGTGTAGTCCTTGGCTTGTAGAAGACGACACTCGGTGGTGGCGGAAAGGAGCCAGTCGTCTAGATAAGGAAACACCCGGAATCCGTTTCGTCTCAAGTGAGACGCTACTACTGCCATGCATTTGGTGAACACCCTGGGGGCTGAGGTGAGACCAAAGGGCAGAGCGCGAAACTGGAAATGACTGGCTCCCAGCCGGAAGCGCAAGTGATCTCTGGACGCTCTGGCCATTTTGATATGGTAGTATGCGTCTTTGAGATCTATAGAGCACATCCAGTCGCCCTTTTGCAGAAAAGAGAGGATTGACTGAAGCGTGACCATCCGGAACTTTTCCTTTTTCACAAACGTATTTAACTTGCTGAGGTCTAAAATTGGCCTCCAGTCCCCTGTTTTCTTTGGAACTAAAAAGAACCTTGAGTAAGTTCCGGACCCTATTTGGTCCGCTGGGACTGGTTGGATGACTCTGTTTTCGAGCAACCTTCCTATCTCTATGGTTGCTTGGTCTCGCAGACTGGGTGGAACGTCTGGGAGTTTTTTGGAGTTGAGTGGCATTTTTATGAAGGGGATGTTGTAAGCCTCTGGTAACTATGCTTTTTACGCAGTAATCTGATGTAAGATTTAGCCAGGCCTCTGGGTATAAAGCCAAGCAACCCCCGACTGCCTCCAGAGTAGGACAGCCGGGCCTGCACTCAGGAGTGCTGGAAGGGCTTTCCAGAGAAGGTCTCTCTGTCACCCTGATTTTGCGGACCCCCTCTGCCGGCTGGGCGGTGTCTTCCATTTCTTCCCTCTCCTCTGCCTCTGGAGGGGGCGTCACTTTGGGTGTGTTGAAAAGATCTCAGAGTCTTTCGGAACCACATCTTTCCTCCTCGTTGCCCTTTAGGGTAAGGTCTAGATGGAACGGAAAAATGGACCCCTACGGCAGACAGGGTCTTCCCTTCTTGTTCACACCTCGTGAGAGTCTCCTTTACTTTGGGCCCAAACAAGGAGGCACCATCGAAGGGGGCGTTGGCAAAAGAAGACTTAAAGTCTTCCGCAAAGGAGCATAAGCGCAACCAGGATTGTCTTCTCAGGGCAATCGCTGAAGCTGCCGCTCTACTCGATCCTTCGGCTGCGTATGAAATCAGCCTCATGGACGAGTTGACTATGGAATTCAGGGTGTTAAGTTGCGCTGTCACTTTCTCAGCGACAGCAGCATCTGTGTGTCCCTGGAGAGTATCTCCTAATTCCTTAATGAGATCTCTCTGTAAACGTGTGAAATGCGTAAGGTAGTTGAGCGATCGGATGGAAAAAGTCGCCAAACTAAATATGCGCTTCCCATAGCTGTCCATTGTCCTAGAATCCTTATTAGGAGGATGGACAGAGGAAGATGATTCAGACATCTCTTTCTTAGTGGCCGCCACCACCACCATAGTATCTACAGGAACTCCTTTTGTAAGCTAGGCTTTATCTTGGGGAGCCGTCATGTATTTATTTGGTTTACGGGGGACTGGTTCCACTGTATCAGGTGTTTCCCAAGCCCTCCGAGCTATAAGACCCATGAGATCGTCAAAGGGTGGAGTCACCCAGGAGGTAGAAGGTTGAGCCCCAAATGCCTTCAGTAATACCGATTCATCCACAGAAGTGGTAAGGGTTTGCCAGTACCCTCTTTGCTTCAGGATTTCCAAAATGTCTGCAAACGAGACATCCTCAGAGGTGGACCATGGGGACCCTTCTGTTTCATCTAAATCAGCATCAGACATGAGAGATTCCTGAGGGGAATCTATGTGCCTCCTCTTGCACAGTCGTTTCTTTGGAACATCCTCAGTGGGAGCTTCTGGGGATGCATCCGAGGAACCAGAGTCGCCCTGTGGGAACTTCTGAGGCATTGGGTCTCAACGCTTAGTAGGAACCGAAGGCACAGAAGCAGAACGCGGACCTTTTGGGGAAGGAGATGAAGATACCGATGAAGTATGTGTCTGATCATACAAGACCTTCCTCATGATGTCAAAGGCACCGGTGCCCCGACCCAAAGATCCGACCCGATCCGAAGAAGGGGGTCGTTTCTCCAGAATCGGAACCACAGGCTCCGACACCGAGGACGGATCCGAACTGATCTGACCCGAGGCACCGAGGGGAAGAGTCGGAACCGATATCTCGGTTCGACTATCCCCCCTGGAACCCAGGAAAGATCGTCGGCTCCAAGACTCTCCGGCTGGTTCCGAAGGAGTCGAGGTCAACGGAGCCGATAGCACTACTGGAGGCTTCGGCACTGAGGGCTCTACAATCATCGGTTCTTCGACTCCTAACACCGATGACTCGACGGGTCTCGGAGGAGGAAGTGCTGAGGGAACTGGAATAGCTTCGAGTTTCGAAACCAGCTGGGACGAAACCTCAATTAATTTGGACAAGGCCGAGTTCTCCATAAGCTTCTGTACCACTCGGTCCACATCAGAGTCGGAAAGTGGCCTCGAAGAACGGGTCGAAGGGATCGAAGCAGTCACCGAGCGAAGGATAGCCGAAGGTGGTACCTCGGATACCGGCTCCAAGACCTGAGCCTCATGCAGAGATAAAGTCTCGACAGCCGGCACA